>NW_007247410.1:0-1570 GCF_000164805.1 Carlito syrichta
GAATAAAAATAAACATTGACACCAACAAGGTCCCCCCAAAACCCACAAAGACATGGACACTAAACAGCATGATGCTAAACAACTCCTGGATCAATGATGAAATCAAAACAGAGATCAAAAGATACCTGGAAACAAATGAAAATAAAGAAACATCTTACCAAAATCTCTGGGATGCCTTGAAAGCTGTAGTAAGAGGGGAATTTATATCCCTACAAACACACATGAAGAAAATGGAAGGAACAGAAATTCACAACCTAACAAGCCACCTAAAGAAGCTGGAAAAGCAAGACCACAAAAACCCTAATTTCAGCAGAAGAATCCAGATCACCAATATAAAAGCCCAAATCCAGGATATAGAAGACAAAAAGATAATACAAAAAAATCAATGAAACAAAAAGCTGGTTCTTCAAAAGGATAAACAAGATCAATAGTCCCCTAGCTAGACTGACCAAGAAAAAAATGAGAAAAAAGCCAAATAAGCACAATCAGAAACACAAAAGATGAAGTCACATCTGACCCTGAAGAAATACAAAAGATCATTAGAGACTACTACATACACTTGTATGGAAACAAACTTGAAAACCTTAAGGAAATGGAGGACTTTCTGACATCACACAACCTACCTAGGTTGGAACAAGAAGAAATTGAGACCCTAAATAGACCAATAACAATCAAGGAAATTGACTACATAATAAGAAAACTTCCAACAAAAAAAAGCCCTGGTCCAGATGACTTTCCAGCAGAATTCTACAAGACATTTAAGGAGGAGCTGTTACTAATCCTACTGAAGGTGTTCCAGGCGATTGAAAAGATGGAACTCTCTTCAAATCATTTTACGAAGCCAACATCACATTGATACCCAAGCCAGGTAAAGATCCAACAAATAAAGAGAACTACAGGCCAATAACTTTGATGAACACAGATACTAAAATTCTCAACAAGATCCTAGCAAACCAGATTCAGCAATACATCTCAAAAATCATCCATCATGACCAAGTAGGCTTCATTCCTGGGATGCAAGGCTGGTTCAACATTCGTAAAACCATAAATGTAATTAAATACATGAACAGATGTCAAAACAAAAACCACATGATTATATCATAAGATGCAGAAAAAGCTTTTGATAAAATCCAGCACCCCTTCTTGATAAAAAACCTTGAACATCTAGGCATACAGGGAACATACCTCAAAATAGTAAAAGCCATCTCCGAGAAACCCACAGCCAACATACTCCTAAATGGACAAAAATTGGAAGCGTTTCCCCTGAAAACTGAAACAAGACAAGGATGCCCACTCTCACCCCTCCTGTTCAGCATAGTATTGGAAGTCCTGGCATGAGCAATCAGAGAAGAGAAGGCAATCAGGGGTATCCAAATAGAAAAAGAGGAAGTCAAGTTATCTCTCTTTGCAGATGATATGATCGTGTACCTTGAAAACTCAAGAGAATCTGTCAAAAACCTCCTTACACTGATAAAGGCCTTTGGCAAAGTCTCAGATACAAAATAAATGTACAAAGACAATCGCATTTCTCTACACCAATAATAAAACAAACAGAAGCCCAAATAAAAAC
>NW_007247410.1:3074-16861 GCF_000164805.1 Carlito syrichta
AAACTATGGTGGGGAGGGAGATCGGATTAACAGTAGCAAATATCTGTCTGGGGACAGGGAAACACCTCTTATCAACAGGGTGCCTGAATGAAACGTACTTGTATACCTAACCCTTAACTGTACCCCACAACATCATAATAAAAAATATTGATAAAAAAAGAAGTCTAATACTATAGCTAGTATATAAGACAATAATTGCTAATTCCTATGCAACAACAGTATTAAAGAGAAAACTGACAATAGTTGGTAAAGTTGAAGTCATATATCCTAAACAACCCAACAGTATCACTTCTATGGCTCTATACTAAGAAACTTGACACAATATGCAAGGAGGGATAATGTTTATTATCCTTCAATTTTTAATAATGAAAAACTCTACCATGGGATAATTTATTCATGAAGGAAAATACAAAACTTGAAGTGAATAAGCTGGATCTAAATGTAACAACGTGGATACATTTCAAAAGCAATGCTAAAAGAAAATCACATTAAAATGACAGTATTGATGTATGCATTTATATACAATTAAAAACCAATCTTCTTGATATGACTATTTTGGAACTCTAAAGTCTATTGCAGGCTTGCAGCTTCTAGGCTGATCCTCAGTACAGAGACAGCCCACAACAATTAAAAACAATACAAAGCAAAAATTTAAAAATTTAGCAAAGCATAAAGCAGAAAAAGAATCTGATTTCCAAGGTTATCACATTATTATATTTATATGCTCCATTTTCAACAAAAGTCACAAGGCATACAAAGAACAGGAAAATATGGCTTATTCAAAGAAGGAAAAAGCATGAAAATCGTCTCTGAGAAAGGTTAGATGGTAGAACTATTAGCCAAAGACTCTAAAACAACTAATGTAAAGATGATCAAAGAATTAGAGAAAGACATAGAAAAAGCCAAGGAAACAACATATAAATACATAAAGAAAATAAAGAAACCCTAAAAATCCATTCCCTAATCATTGTCGTATCCTGGGGCCAGTCGTCGTTGACTTCCATTGGAGGACAAACATATGGACTTTGCAGCAACTTGGATGGATTTGTAGTCTAGCATACTCAGGTGATCTATCACAGAAACAAAAAACAGAGTATCATATGTTCTCACTCATAAGCAGACCTTGAACAATTATCAAAATACTATAAGAAAGGGATTGGCAGCAGGGGGAAACTGCCAGGGAAAGGAGGGACAAGGGTACCTGCATAATGAACATTTATACACCTAACCCTGAATTGTACCACACATCTTTAAAATAAAAAAAAATTTTTTAAGAAACCCTAAAAAAGAAAAAAAAAGAATTCTAGAGCTGAAAAGTACCAGTGAAATTTTTTTAAATCACTATGCAAACTTAGGAATATCTGAGCAGGCAAAGAATCAGTGACCTTGAAGACAAAAAAGTGGAGACTATTGAGTCTGAGGAACAGGAAAAAAAAGACTAACAAAGAGTGAACAAAGCCTAAGGGATAGTTGTAACACCATCAGGTGAGCTAACTCATGTATTGTGGGGTTTCAAGAGAAAAGAGAAAGGAGTAGAGAGATTATTTTAAGAAATATTGACCCAAAACTAATCAAGTTTGGTGAAAGTCATGAATATAAATTTCCAAGAAGTTCAACAAACTCCAAGTTAGATGAGTCAAAAAGACTCACACTGAGATAAATTGACACCATTAAAACTGTTGAAAGACAAAGAAAGAATATTGAAAGCAGAAAGAAGTGACTCATTACATAAAAGAGAAACTCAGTAAGATTATCAGCAGATTTCTAATCAGAAACTTTGGAAGGCAGAAGGCTAATATTAATACTAATACATTCAAAGTCCTAAAAGAAAAAAAAAAAGCCTGTTAACCAAACATCTAATATTCAGCAAAACTGTCCTTCAAAATTAGGAAAGAAGTTAAGACATTTCCAGATAGACAAAAGTTGAAGAACCTGCACTGCAAGAAGAGCTCAACAAAATTCTGCAGGTTAAAATAAAAGAAACACTATACAATAACTCAAAACCATAAGAAGAAATAAAAGTAAAGGATCTCAGTAAAAGAAAATACATGATTAATTATAAAAGTCTTATTTTAACACTGATTTGCAACTCTACTTTTGCTTTCTGCATAATTTAAAAGGCTAATACACTAAAAAATTGTTTGTTTTTGGACACATATATAAAATGTAATTTATAACATCATTAATTAAATAAAGAGGGTGAGAACAGAACTGGAAAAAAGCAGAATTTTGTATGTTATTGAAGTTAAGTTGGTATAAATTTAAATCAAAGTGTCACAACTTCAAGATATTAAATGTAATCTCCATGATAAACACAAACAAAAAAGTTACAGAATCTACATAAAAGAAAATGAGAAGAAAATTAAAATATTTCACTGCAAAAAAATCAACTGAACAGAAAAGAAGAGAGTAATGCAGGAAGTGGGGGACAAAAAAAAAGCTATAAGACATAGAGAAAACAAATACCAAAATATCAGAAATCCCTCCTTCTCAGGAATTACTTTAAATGTAAGTAAATTAAATTATTTTATCAAAAAGAGATTGGCAGAATGAACTAGGAAAACATGATCCAACTATGTGCTATCTACAAGAGACTCACTTTAGATCCAAAAACACAAACAAGTTGAAAGTGAGAGAATGGAAAAAGATTCTCTATGCAAATGGTAATCAAGAGAGAATAGTGGTGGGTATACTAATATCAGATATAATTTGATATTCAAATCAAAAAATGCTTACAAAGAGACAAAGGCCATTTTATTAACAAAAGAGTCAATATACAAGAAGATGTATAAAATATAAACATTTATTCACCTGATAACAGATTACCAAATACAGGAAGCAGTAATTGAAGGGTGAAAGAGACAAAGCTACAGTAGTAGTGGGAAACTTCAATACCCTTTTGTCAATAGTAAATATAACAACCAGACAAAAGAAATAGAAAAGAAGAAATATCTGAAGATATAGAAACCTTAAACAGCACAATAAGCCAACTGTATCTAACAGACATACACAGAACAGTCTACTCAACAAAAACAGAATACACATTCTTCTCAAGTGCACATGGGACATATTCCAGGATAGGCTATATGTTAGTCCAAGTTATTATACACAGTATCTTTTCTGGTCACAACAGAATGAAGTTAGAAATCAATAACAGAGAAAAACGAAAAGTTTTACAAACTTATGGCAATTAAACAAAACATTTAAACAATTAATAGGTCAAATAAGCAATCACAAAAGAAGCCATAAAATACTAGAAGATGAATGAAATTGAAAACACAGCACACCAAAACTTTTACCTGCTCACACAGCAAAAGCAATTCTGAGAGAAATTTAGAGCTGAAAATGCTTACAATACAATAAAAAAAGAAAGATCCTAAATAACAACCTAACTTTACAACTTAAAGAACTAGAAAACTAAAACTAAAACTCAAAACTAGCAGGTGGAAGAAAATAATAAAGATGTGAGCTCAGCAAAATTAAGCATAGAAAAATAATAGGGAAAATTGACAAAACCAAAATTTAGTTTTTGAAAATGTTAACATTGACAAATAAATCTCTAGCTATATCGACTAAAATAAAAGAAAGGAGATGTGCTGAGTACGATGGCTCATGCCTGTTATCCCAGCACTTTGGGAGGCAGAGGCAAGAGGATTGCCTGAGCCTAGTTGTTCGAGACCAGCCTGGCAACTTGACGAGACCTCATCTCTACAATAAATCAAAAATTAGATGGGCATGGTGGAGTGCCTTTAGGTTCCAGCTACTTAGAAGGCTGAGACGGAAGGATCGCCTGAGCCCAGCAGGTCGAGCGTGCAGTTACTGTACTCCAGCCTAGGTGAGAGACTAAGACTCCAACTCAAAAAAAAAATTATATATATATTTCTTCAGAATTATTTCCAGCACATTGGACCATATGAGATTATATAATTTAAGTATTATTTAATTTAATTAATTGGTCCACTATTACTTAAAATAAACTTAACGTTTGACATGGCCAAATGGAGGGAGACCTTTGAAACATTGAAAATCATTTCTAACTGGGTACCGTGGCTCATGTCTGTAATCCCGGCACTTTGAAAGGCTAAAGTGAGAGAACTGCCTAAGCTCAGGGGTGTGAGACCAGCCTTGGCAACTTGGTGAGACCTTATCTCTACAATAAATCAAAAGATCAAAAGATAAGCTGGACGTGGTAACATGCGCCTATAGTTCCAGCTACTTGGAAGGCTGAGGCGGAAGGATTGCCTGAGTTCAGCAGTTCGAGGCTGCAGTGACTATGCGTGTGCCACTGCACTCCAACCTGGGTGACAGAGTGAGACTCCAACTCAAAAAAAAATCATTTCTAGCTGGGCGCTGTGGCTTACGCCCATAATCCCAGCACTTTGGGAGGCTGGGGCACGAGTACATTAAAAAGAATGAAATACTTGGAAACTGACTTAACTAAGGAGATAAAAGACATGTGCAATGAAAACTAAAAAGCATTGCTGAAACATACTTCTAAAGATATGAATAAATGGAAAGACATCTCTTGTCCATGAAATAAAAAAGGTAATATTGTTGAGATGTCAATACTAGACAAACAATCTATAGATTCAAAGCTATTCCTATCAAATCCATAGTTGTTTTTTGTAAAAAAAAATTGAGAAATCCATCCTAAAATGCATACAGATTCTCAAGGAACTTTAAAGGGTCAGAACAAACTTCAGAAACAAAACTAAAGGATTTATACTTTCCAGTTTCAAAACTTACTAAAAAGTTACAATAACCAAAACAGTCTGGTACTGGCGTAAAGACTGGCAAAGGTCAATGGAATAGAACAGAGAGCCCAGAATTAAACCTTTGCATAAATGGCCAAATAATTTTTGACCAGGATGCCAAGACCCTTCAGCAGGAAAGGACAGTCTTCAACAACATATAAAAGAATAACAAATTCAGATTTTTTTTTGAACAAAAAGAAGACATAGTAAACATCTGAGTAACTACTTTTCACAGATGAGAAAGTAGAGATCTAAGTGGTGAGGGTGAGCAGTTAGGAAAACCTCAAAATTCACACATCTCTTCAGTGAGGCAATAAGGGCCTAGTCCTAAATGTCCCCAATGCTATTCGTTCAACATAGATTAAATTTCTTACCAAAACTTGGCCAGCAAAAATTTTAAATATATTCAAAATTGCCTCTTAGGAATTGATTTTTTTTCCCTCCCTTGGTTGCTCTTAATCATTTACTGAAACTAGACACAAGTATTTTACTTATTTTTCTAAAACATACTGTACAGAAGTATATTAACATAGAGAAATAAGATTTTTTTCAGCATCCTTCTAATTTGTAAGATTAACAAAATATTTCTTGAATTGGTTCTAACCAGTTCAAAAAATACCATCAGTTCAGATCTCACTATTAAACACAAAAATAATTTACCCAAGTGAAGTATCCAAATTATTCTTTGTCTAGTTATATTTATTTCTTCAACATTTCTCAATGCATTTTTTCATTATATCTATCAAAAGGTATAATTTCCTTAATAAAAGAATGTTTGTAAGGCATCAGATACATTATCTTGTATATAATAAATGCTATATATGTGCTTTTACATGTACAATTTGATAGATAAGTAGCATTTCCTATCACAGAGGATAAATACATTTTGACTGTAAGTCCCAAACTACAATAGCAAAGGAATTTGTTCATAAAATCATTTTGATTTGCATTTAGAATTATTTATGAAGAGTAGAATTATCTATATTTATAATCATGTTTAATATTAACCTTATTTTTTAAAAGAAAAATTTCTCAAATTTCCACCACATTGATTCAATGAAGAGCATATATTCACGCCATAAATATCTATTAGTATCCATTGTGAATGAGGAACTACACTGGGTATTCCATGGACAAAAAAGACCAACTCAAAGATAAAAAAGCCAAAATTGGTACCTTTGGAATTCCCATTACGTTAAAATATTTTATATGCATACAGGTTTATTGTTAAATCCTAAAAGCTCAAAATGTTCTACTAGAGTGACTTTTTTATTTTTCTAAGGATAGACTTTTTAAAATGTGGTTGTTATAATGCAGATGGACATAGTAATAAGCCTTAAGCAAAAATAAAAAGAAAGAAAGAAAACTTTGGGAAATTAATTTAAAAGGCAAAATGAAAGTTTAATTCCTTTGAACAAGTAGTATTAGGGCTTTAATTATGCATCCTCGGAATAACTAGGCCAATAGGGGCCACTAATTAGGTGAAATGTCAACTCGAATTCTGGAGAGGTGCTGAACTCACATGAACAAATCCATCCCCTAAGTGATGTGGAAAAATCTAACAATATAATGAGCAGAATAAATTCAGAGGTCACTTTATCTTCCAGTCACTTAGCAACTGAATTGTAGCGAAGAGAGCAGGAGGGAAATGATTTGTAAAAATAATTAACCATAAACTCAGTCGTAGAGATAATTGAAAAGGAGACTGGAAATGGAAGCAGGGCTTCCAGGGCTTCAAGCCAACCCTTCTGATAGGGAGGAATGCATCATCACACAAAAGCCCAGATACAAGATTTACCTCTCGGCGTTTTCATCCACACATCTCTCTGTTCCCCACATCTTACTCCTTCTACTGATAAACTTCACGAGCACACAGGCAAACCTAGACCCTCTCTCATTGTCTCCTTCATGGTTTTTTTTTTTTTTTTTAGCCTCCTGGTTTTGGGGGCAGATTTCTCACCTCCCTTTCTGCAAGCATAATTAGCATACATACTCTCTCACACAACCAAACCCTTTTAAATTCTAGAGGAAAGCATGTTACGACAAACATGAATCACAGGTGAAGTCACAGGTGCAATCACAGGTGCAAACATTTTACTTAGCAGTATGAAGGGCTTTTAGAAAAAAAATCGCTAATATTATGTAAAACAAAGGAAGAAAAGGAAGATATCTGGGATACTGACCATGCAAATTCATATTACAATCCAATACTTCAAGCAGAATAAGCCACAAATTCTCATAAGATCAATGCTTGATTAATTTATTCTTTTAGCTTTCTTGTAGTGGCTATTTTTAAAGAATATTTTGTATAAGAAAATGTTATTATTTCAGAAATTATGAAAATATACTCTTATTGTTCTGAAGTAATTTAAAAGGCCACTAAGTAACGCTTAATCTTTTAGAGGATGTTTATTTAGTAATAGCATAAATCAAAAGACAACTTTGAGCAGTTTTTTAGGTAATTAAGTATTTTATAGGAAGAAATATTTTTTATCTTTAGGGTATCTAATATTAATATTTTTGCACTTAATTGACTTTAATACCTGCTACTGTAAGCCAAAGCAAGTTATAGATTATGGGCTGGGGTAAGGAGTAGGGAACAACCATTTGCCAAAAACCATCTACAGATAAGACTCTGCTAAGAGTTTTGTAAATAAATTGTTTTATTTCCTTCTCCAGAAATGTGTACATTAGTTACAAGATATTACCTCATTTTACAACATAAAACTGCACACACTTTTGTAACACATACATTTAAAAATTTTATCCACATCCAATCTAGGTATGACATATTGAGTTACATTTTTAAAACCTATTTTAAAATGTGCCCTCCACAAATGTCAATTATAAAACTAATTACAAAAAAAAAAAACGGTATAAACTGACAATGGCATTTTAATATGGCCCAAGACTCAAAAAAATGTTATGCTATATAATCTAAGTTGGATCTAATTTCTTCTGTACATTTCATGATTAGTTGAAATGTCACAACAACAACAAAAATAAAGTTGAAATAAAGCATTAGATGACTGGCTTGTATTTAACCATCACTTATAAGTGTTACTCATGCAAATACTTCATCCACAGTTAAAAAAAAAAAGTTGATAATATACTGAAGTTTTTACCTCTACACATTGTGAATTAAATAGTCAGTAATGTTGAAAAAAATATGACTAGTATAGGAATAACATGATTTCAAAATAATGTAAGAATCATGAATCATGTTCATCTCTTTTTGAAAATAATAACAAAGCCTTGACATTTTGTTAAGTAGATTGGATGGAGGTAGGAAAGAGGGAGTCATGTCGTCATGAGTATCTCTTTCTTAATTATATTTAGTATTAAGATAAAAAGAGAGAGAGAGGATTGTTTTCTCCATTTACATACACATGTAATTCACTGGTTGGTATTTGGAAGAAAATATATACAATTTACATTGAATTCCACTTGCATTTAGAGTTAGAAAAGCAAGCTCAAAATTTTACAAGTATTTTTTAAACAGTAAACACAATATTTTAGGTTTCTTCAAATGACTTATCTAGTCTAATATTATACTTATGGCATTTCTATCTAGTGTTTTAGCATCTGGATCAAGGCAAGTATCTCTTTTTTTGCTTATTTCATCTTATTTATTTCTCTCCCAATCTCTAGGCTGCCTACAACCTTTAAATATGTTTAGTAGACTTGGTTGTATCTTAATTGCTTCACAACATGAGGGGCTTTAGAAGGAATGTTTTGACTATGCCAGAGAACCATCAATTTTTTTTTTTTTTTTGAGTTGGAGTCTCACTCTGTCACCCAGACTGGAGTGCAGTGGCCGCTCCCGGCCACCACAGCCTCGCCCTACTGGGCTCCGGCGATCCTTCCTCCTCAGCCTTCCAAGTAGCCGGAATTACAGGCATGCGCTACCACGCCCAGCTGATTTTTTGATTTATTGTTGAGATGAGGTCTCACTGCCCAGGCGGGTCTCGAACCCGCGGGCTCAGGCAATCCACTCACCTCAGCCTCCCAAAGGCGCGGGATTAGAGGCTGAGCCACCGAACCCGGCCATTTTTTATTTTTTGAATCATTTTTCTCTCCAATGAGCATGTTGGGGGAAGCTCGCCTTTTCCCCAACTTAAAGCTCCCTTAGGCTAACCCTCTAAGCTAGCCCACAGAGTCCACTGAGTCAAAGGTGAGTGGGAAATGCCAGTCCCCTGGGACAGTCAGGGTCCAAACTCCCAAGGGAAAGTCTAGAAATGTAGAAAATCCAGATTGAAGCTAGAGAAACAAAAATCAAGATAACAGGTTGGGAAAAAACTAAACAGGAGGAGTAAATTCTGAGCCATTGTCTCAAGAAAATGTCATCCAGCATGTCACGACTGGTTTTCACAGGTCAGTGGCTTGACAGGAGCAATTCAAAATGTGGGAGGACAAAGCAACATTGGATGGCTAATCTGTTAATTTATCTTATGCAGCAAACAAGGCAGTGTAGAAATTGCAGTAGTCAAGTATATTTATAGATAACAAAACAGGTACATTCTTTATTTATAGAAGATGCTGTTGTATGACACCCAGAGCCCCCTTCTAAACTGAGGCACTCATTTCTGCAGCTGCTAGATTTGCCTGGTGACAGCACAACAGCTGAGCCCATTCCTAAAAATCGCCCTCTGCTAAAACGAGTCTCCCACCCCCGAATTACTCCCCTTCTCCAATGACTCTACAATGAAAGGTATAAAGCCCTTACCCCCACCCCACCCCCACCTTTTGCCTTGACTTGGGACATCTCTGTAGGCTCATTCCACCTTCACAGACACCCTTGGAGTCAGCTGAGGTTTCCGTTGCAATTGCATTGTGGTTTGGCATCTGCCCATGCTGCTTTCTTCACTTTTTTATAGGTATTTTTCTAAAAAGCACTCCCCAAGAAATCATTCTTTTGCTTAGAATGTTTTTCAGGGAATCCAAGTTTGGAAAGTCAATGCCAGAAATAGTCCTGGGAAGCCAACTTTAAGATGAAATTTTGGAGCTAAATAGCCTATCTAGCAAAGAAGATACCATAACTGGTAGAAAAGTAATAAGACCTAGTGGAATAAGTATTATATGCGCTGAGCTGGGATGAACTGGCAGGTGTAATACCTTATGCACCTAAGAGGTTAAAGTGAAGTAGTAATTAAAAGTTCTATAAATAAGAACATGTCAAAAAGACACAAGAGTCAACCTGAAAGAGCTCCCCAAGGCCAAAGGTAGAATAACTTGAGCAACAAAATAAGGAATGTAGTATTGGATTATAACCCAACATACAAAATAAATGTCTGTGAGTCCATATTTATATAAGTAAATGATTACATACAAATGAAAATGAAGAGACAAATCTCCCGACAGAGGACTTCAAATAACTTATGTTGCTATTCCACTTTCTAGGAGGTCAAATTTAACTTCTAACCTATCGCCTCAACCTCTCACCCCACCAACCAACCCCGCCCCCTGCCGCTAGGGTGAGCTCCATGGGTGACTTGTATCCAAAGAGTATAGAAGTGAGGAGGGGACTAATTTTACAGTAGCGGAACATAGCTAACATCACCTCAATAGGTGATCACAGTTAAACCATCAGTGATACGTATTTTGATGTGATAAGAATAACACTTCATCTTTGTGCTCTTCTGCCCAAACCTGTGACCCCTGTCTGCTTATGAGAGAAACATCAAACACAAATTGAGGGATGATCTGTAAAAAACGTGACCAGTGTCCCTCAAAGCTACCAAGGTTGTCAAGAATAAGAAAGGTCTGAGAAACTATCATAGACCAGAGGAGGCTAGGGAGATGATGACTAAACATGACAAATGTGTCATGGTGAAGTAGGATGCTAACATAAGGTAAACTGAGTCAGGGGTATACAGGAATTCTCCATACTATCTTGCAACTTTCTATAACTCTAAAACAAAAAAATGTATTTAATGTTTTTTAAAATACTATAGAACCAGAAGGCTAAGAAATATCAGTTTGTTGGGAAAACAATGAAAAGCTGAGAGAAATTAATCACCAGGTAATTACTTAGTATGAAAGTCACAGGAGTTTCTTGGTAGCATATACACAAATACTCATTTCCTACAGCTAGAAAGAGCAGAGTATCATCAGAGGCAGGAGTTAAGTAGAAGGGCAATCTAGTGCCTGGCACTTAGTAAATGCTCAATAGTGTTGTGCTCTTGAGTTCTTTATGACATATAAAGTTGAGTTGGCTGGGCGTGGTGGCTCACACCTGTAATCACAGCATTTGGGGAGGCCACGGCAAGAGAATTGCCTGAGCCCAGGGGTTTGAGACCAGCCTGGGTAACTTGATGAAGCCTCGTATCTACACACACACACACACACACACACACACACACACACACACACAATCAAAAAATGGCAGATGTGGTGGCATGTGCCATTAGTCCCTTGGGAGGCTGAGACAGAAGAATTGCCTGAGCCCAACAGGTCAAGGCTGCAATGGCCATGAGCGTGCGACTGTACTCCAGCCTGGGCAACAGAGTGAGACTCTGAATGAATGAATGAATGAATTAATTAATTAATTAATAGTTGTGATAAAGAGAAAAGTGACACTTTCTCTAAGATGACAGATATAATAATAAACATGTTGCTTAAAATGCCGGTTCCTAACAGATCACAGACTAGTACTAGTCTGCAACCAGGGGATTGGGAACCCTTGGATTAATGTGTCACTGCAAGTTCAACAACAGGAATTAGTTCTCCACTCTAGGAGAATGTTTCAAGGTTTGCTTTCATCATCTCCATTCAGATAAGTTGGATATGATAAATAAGAATCCAGTACGTATGTTGCTCTGTACACTTGCGCTTGTCTATCAATTGTAGCATAGAAATTAAACTCTTCGGATCTGGGGTTGTAAACTAAAATGACTCTCTAATATTATCATTTAAGACAAGGGTCTTTAACAATAACGTCCAAGCCGAGCTCGGTGGCTCAGCCTGTAATCCCGCGCCTTTGGGAGGCTGAGGTGAGTGGATTGCCTGAGCCCGCGGGTTCGAGACCCGCCTGGGCAGCGAGACCTCATCTCTACAATAAACCAAAATATCAGCCGGGCGTGGTAGCACATGCCTGTAATTACGGCTACTTGAAAGGCTGAGGCGGGATAGCCGGAGCCCAGCCGGTCGAGGCTGCGGTGGCTGGGAGCGGCCACTGCACTCCAGTCTGGGCAACAGAGTGAGACTCCAACTCAAAAAATAAAAATAAAAATAAAATAAAATAAAAACAATAACGTCCAGGAAAAAATGAAGCTGACATAGTATCTTCAGGCTAATCAATTACTAAGAATTTTCTTTAAAAGTGACCTGATAAGAGATGAATCATTAGAAGGCTATTCATTATTTATTCAATAATTTTGGCCTCAATAATACCTTTATTAAAAGTCCAATAATTTTTCTGTTTGCTTTACTGACATGTTAGCAAAATGCAAGAGTGTGTCATAGAATGAAACAGTCATATTGTGAGTACTCACTTAACATTGTCAATAGGTTCTTGGAAACTGTGACTTTAATCAAAATAAATAACATTGTTTCCTATTTCCTTACAATGTTAAGGAGGGGAAAAAAAATTGGTTTTCTTCTATGTTGTTTTGCTTAAAGTTGTATTTTCCAGGAACCTATCAGCAACGTTATATGAAGACTTACTATATTACATTAGGAAGAAATTTTCAGAAGGAAATATTACCATAAGTTTTGTCTGACTAAGGGGGAGTTTTCAGATCACAAATTCACACACACACATACACACACATACACACACACACACACACACACACACACACACACACACACAGTCATGTGCCACATTTTGGTCAATAACAAAATGCATATGTGTTGGTGATCACATAGGATTATAATGCCATATTTTTACTATACCTTTTTATGTTCAGATACACAAACACTACTGTATTATAATGCCTACAGTATTCAGTATAGTAACATGCTGTACAGTTTTGTAGCCAAAGGCAATAACTGCAACAAATAGCCTAGGTATATAGCAGGCTACACCATCTTGTTTGTTCAAGTACACTCTATGATGCTTGCACAATGACAGAATCACCTAACAACACATTTCTCAGAATGTATCCCATCAAGTGACTCGTGACTATATATGTGTGTAATATATATAGATATATATACATTTCTCACCATTTGTTTGTATATAGATTGTTTGAAAAAGGATTTTCAATTTTGCTTTGCAACATGCAAACTGAGTCAATAAACCCAGGATTTCTCAAACTGGGATCTCTGAACATCTACAAGATTGCAGTATACATATATACACACACACCCTTATAGTTATATATTTGAACATTCTATATACAAATGTAATGGAAAAAGTTATATTTCAATACATCAGTTCAATAGTAATATGACAATTCATATGTTTAAAATTTTTCACTCACTGTTCAATCAACATGTATTTTTACTGTGTACCATCTATGTGCCCCAATCCTTGTGCTGCGTACTGAAGACAAGCAGTTTATCAAGGTTAACATGACTGTGGCCTTTGTGGAGCTCTGAGCCTAATACAAGACAATCTCTGAGGATCCATATATTGATAAAACTTTATTTTGAAGAAAATAAAGATAAAGTGAATTTTTAAATTTTAGATTCAGAGGTACAAGTGCATGATAGTTACATGTACAGATTGCATACTGGTGGGGATAGTCTTCAGGTGGCCCATTCCTCAGAGAGTGAACGTTGTGTCTGATCAATAACTTCTGAACTCCAATTCCCCTTCCTGCTCTCCCTTTTTATTGTTCCCAGGGTCTATTATTTCCAATTATTTTGTGGTCATTTACCTCCCACATAAGTAAGAACATGTGGTGCTTAGTTTTTTGATATAGTGATTTACTTAATCAAAGAGATTTATTAAGAGAATACTAAGAAATTTTGCATGCCAGCCGGGCTCGGTGGCTCAGCCTGTAATCTCGCGCCTTTGGGAGGCTGAGGTGAGTGGATTGCTTGAGCCCGCGGGTTCAAGACCCGCCTGGGCAGCGAGACCTCATC
>NW_007247410.1:16881-94002 GCF_000164805.1 Carlito syrichta
CTCTACAATAAATCAAAAAATCAGCCGGGCGTGGTAGCGCATGCCTGTCATTCCGGCTACTTGGAAGACTGAGGCAGAAGGATCGCCGGAGCCCAGCAGGTCGAGGCTGTGGTGGCCGGGAGCGGCCACTGCACTCCAGTCTGGGCAACAGAGTGAGACTCCAACTCAAAAAAAAAAAAAAGAAATTTTACATGCCTATAGTAATTTCAGAAACAAATAGAACTTAAGAAAATAATGCATAATGATAAAACATAGAATTTATCAGGGAGTTAAAGCTACATTTATACATATCATTTAACATAGTCTTGGTATATAGAAAATAAAAATGAACTTAAATACAAGGAGAAAGTGATAAATCCATAAAAACTGCAGAATGATTCAACATTCCTATCCCAGTAATTAATAGATCAATAAAACCAAAATTTAGTGTTTAAAAAAATAAATTAAGATAAAGTGGTACCTGCACAATGAATATTTGTATACCTAACCCTGAATTGTACCCCACAATTTTAAATAAAAAATTTTAAAGTTAAAAAAAAGATAGAGAGCCAGGCTCGGTGGCTCAGCCTGTAATCCGTGCCTTTGGGAGGCTGAGGTGAGTGGATTGCCTGAGCCCGCGGGTTCGAGATCCGCCTGGGCAGGCGAGATCTCATCTCTACAATAAATCAAAAAATCAGCCGGGCGTGGTAGCGCATGCCTGTAATTCTGGCTACTCAGAAAGCTGAGGTGAAAGGATTGCTGGAGCCCAGCAGTCGAGGCTGCGGTGGCCAGGAGCGGCCACTGCACTCCAGTCTGAGCGACAGAGTGAGACTCCAACTCAAAAAAAAAAAAAAGAGGGATTTTCTGATTGCAATGCTCTCTGAAAGTACTTTAATACAATTTTTTACTAGTTTTTAGTTGCTGAATTCTGTAAATTGAAGAGTAGCTCTAATAAAATTTAATTTGTCTCTGATTAGTAGTGCCAAGAAATGCAAACAAATAGGATATAAACATAAGACTTTTAAAAATTCTATTTAAAATAAGTTTTTGTATTTTTTTTATGTGTTACTCCAAGGAGAAAGAATGTCCTTACCACTAAAGACTAAAGACATTCTTTGTCACTGTTCTTAGGGAGACAAAGTACATGTTTCAGGTTAAATAAAAAGCTTAGCTATGACATTAAAAAGCCATTTTAAGGACAAATTAACAAGAAAAACAAAATACTCAAAAAACCATGCTTTGGCCAAGCAAAATATGTGCCTTTGCACAGTGCCTATGCAAAGACTAAGACTTCATAATACAGTAGAGCTTGCATTTGTAGTTTTTGTGAACCAGTAAAAAACAAAAACAAAACAAAATCTTTATCACAAAATACGTGGAACACAGGGTCTAGCCTCTTCCTATGAAGTGAAAGGAAAGGAATGTCTTTTCCCTGCCTCCTGAAAGGAAAAATCTGTTTGATGACATAAGTACAGCTAGTCAGCTGTGACTGCCCAAGATATCTTCATCTTGAGGAAGTGATTCAAAGCTGTAGGTCATTTGGAGACCACTGCAGTAGCAGCAATGGGTAGGGGACTGGGCAGTGGTAATGGTGTCCAGTAACAGCAGAAGCCAAGGTGATTCCTTTCTTTAGGCTTTTGCATATTCCTTGCCACTTTGGGTCTTGACTGCTCCTCCAACCATCCACAAGACCTATGCACCTTCCCTTTTACTAAATTTCTTGCTGCTTAACCTACCAAAAGCAAGAAAGAACATTTTGCAAAGTCTATATAGAGCAAGAACCACTTAGGACCCAGAGAAGATCCAGTTAGAATCAATACAAAGGCTTTTCTCAGTTGATAGTTAAAGATTATCACGAGTTCTTTAATGAGGAGAAGCCAGAGATTACTACCAGAACTCATTACTCCTTTATTATTCAATTGTATGTTGATCTTGTTAGGAAAATTGAATTGACATTCTCAGCAAATTCTGTTATCATCTTTATAATATCCTGAGTTGAAAAAGCTACGTAGGTTTTTTCCCCCCCCACACACATAAAATGTTTGGACTAGACAATTGGAAATCATTATTATGTTATCCAGATGGATAAACCTAGAAAATACAAGAGAAGCTATCCTTTATCTGCTCTGAGAAGATTTTTTTTTTTTTTCAGTTGGAGACTCACTCTGTCACCCAGGCTGGCGTGCTGTAGCAAACTAACGATCACTGCAACCTCGACCTACTGGGCTCAAGCAATCCTTCCACCTCAGCTTTCCAAGAAGCTAAAACGACAAGCACACACTACCATGCCCAGCTATCTGAGATTTTTAATTCAACATAAATAGTCCTAGGCTAGAGGCTATTAGACTAAGATGCCAACATATGAAAAATTTTAGCTGCAAAATACAGAATAAAATTTCCCTAGAGATGCATTTCATCACAGATCCAACAGTTAAGAACGCTCGCCTGATTTGCTAAAGCAAAACCAACATTTTCAGAGCCGCCTCCTCACTTTAAACCACATTTAATCACTTATTTAATTTGCTTTTTGTTTGTTAAACTCTATGTCAATGAATTATTTTTATAACATAAAATGTTTCCAATTAAATTTCAAATAACCCCTAGTAGTCCAAATACTATTTCAATTTTGAAATTCTTTATAAAAAACTAAATGGAGAGAAAAACATATATAAACAAAAATTTTAAGTGAAACAATTGTGTAAGCAGATTTTAAAGTCACTGGTCTTAAAATAATTTCCACTAATAGAATAGTTTAATTGCTATTATGTTATTTGATTGTAGAATCAGGCAATCACTTAAAACAAGCAGTGCTTGTACATGTGTATTTGAAGATATGCATTATTGCATATGTAACGTTATTGAACTAGAGACATTGGTCCTTGGCCCCAAAGCCCTGAGTGTCTAAGCTACCAGATTTTGTATCATCTCAGCCGTATCCCTACCCCTGGTTGTCACAGTTAATCGGACAATGCAGACCCAAGGACAACTATAATCTCTGGTTCAAAACTGTGATATGGGTACATATTTCTTTCTTTGGAATTTGTAATTGGAAAACGAAGACACCACATGAGTAAAATGAAGGAATAAGTTCTGTTTTTAAAATAGGCTATGGAAGTGCAAGAGGAAAGCTATATGCAAGGACAGCAATAACAGTCATCACTGAACTTATCAAATACCCCACATGCTCAAAACTATGATAAATGCTTTATATGCATTATCATACTTAATCTTTACAATACTCCTATGGATACTCTTATTAGCCACATTTTACAGATCAGGAAACTGAGTCACAGAGAGGATAAATAACTTGCCCATCATCAGATATTAGTTTAAAACCAGGACTCAACTCCTCACAGTCTGACTTCCTAGTTCTTATTGTTATCCTCTACATAGAATTACCAGTGATAAGGAAAAATGGAAATTAAGAAAAACCATAAGATTGCACCATTCCCAGAAAAAGAAGAATCTGAAATAAGAATCTTACATATCCAGTTCCCTTGAAGACTGACTATAATATACATACTGTTTGGAGGTTTATATTAGATTACTATATTTTCAAAACCAAATATGCCACATAAATACAATAATATGTATACACTTACAGGGTTAATAAACTGTTTCACCTATCAGTCCTTCTAAAATTTCTAGTAGCTTGCAGTTTCTAATTACTTATATTTAAATTTAAACAATCATCATGGTACTTTCTGTTTGAGGAATACCAAGATTCTGAAGCTGAATTTAGGCGTGACCAAAGGGAAGCCCAAACTTTACATGTATGAGGTCTACTCGTATACCTAGTCCTGAATTGTACCACATATCTTTAAAATAAAATATAAATTAAAAAAGAAAAAAATTAGACTTATAGTTATCAAAACTATAATTTACCATTTTTAATGATCAAAAGTGTAAAAGCATCTCTTGTCTAGGAATGCAATTACAAATATTCGGCAGTTGTTTTCACATTGTTTTAGGCACCAAGGATATAGCGATGAACAAAACATAAAAAGAATTCCTGCCCTCATTACATTTACATTCTATTGAGAGCAGGCAACCTAGAAAATAAATTAAATTTCTTTCTAGAAGATCTATTCCTATGTTCTAGAAGGTCTGTTTTCTATTATTTCTATGTTCTATTTCTATGTTCTAGAAGGTCTATTTTCTTTTATTTCTATGTTCTAGAAGGTCTATTTCAATAGGCAACTTCTAGTAGAATGGTGCCAACCCACAAATTCAAATGACACATACAGAGCTGATAAGCATGTCCACATAATTGAAAAAGGGAACTCCTATGTGAACTCAGAAAATGGGCCCACTGGCTGAGTTTATACTTGACCTTTTAAAGAACTGGTTACATCTGTTGTCATAAATAAAGTCATAACTTATAATGACTATCCAAAATGGGGAGCTTATTTACTCATGTCCATTCTGATCAACTGACTTCCTACATGAATTCTGTAGGAGGACACAATAAAATTCAGCTAGAATTCATTATTTTGAACTAGATTCATAGAATAGGAATTAAGGTCTGTAATGCTAATAACAAATTCAGTAAATCAGTAATATAGTGAATCTTTCTATCAGATAATATAAATTTGAGGATTAAAAAAAGAGCAGGAAAGGTTATCCCAAGTATGGCTTTTAATCGCAATTAAAAGGATCACTTACATAAGAACAAGATACCCAGATTTTCTACAAATGAACAAATCTCAAACACCCAAATAGGCTACTCAGAAATATACATGCAGTTCTTTCCAGTCTTGTCATAGAGTGTGATTCCACTTCTGATGTTTGATTGCTGGCAGCTTTCAATCCTTCCCCCATCCTGACCCACATCTGTGTCAAATGGATGCAATACAACATCTGGGCAAGCTGATGAGAAAGCCCAGACGCTCCCTCCTGATCCCTCCTTTGGAAATGGTAGTAAAAGTTCAAAACAATCAAGCCTTGACTCATGCACACAGGAACCTTCATCCAGCCCCTTTTCTAATCACAGTGAAATCCCAAGCCAGTCTCCTTTCCTTGCTCTCAATCCATTTTTGACCTGCTTAGAAACCTGTTCTTCTCTCCCCAGAAAGCCGCATTATATGAGGTCCAGCTATTAAGATCATGAACTCATCCTAGAAAAAGTGCGACATACCTCATTGCTGAATATCACTAAGGTCACCTGCAAAGTACTTCCCTCAGAAAGTTGTGCACTGATGCCAGCACCTAGCCCACCCGTCAAAGCAATTTTGAAAATTTGACGGGTGGACTAGGCGCTGGTGTCAACGTATAGCTTCCCAAGGGGAGTACTTCGAAGGTGACCATAGCGATATTCAGCAATGAGGTATGTCGCACTTTTTCTAGCATGGTTCGCGAACTTGTCAGACCTCGTAGTTATTAGCCTTTCCACATTCTCATAGTGTGTGTATGACCTCATCAGTTCTGTCATCAGAAGATAATTTGGGGAGAGGGGACATCTCCCCTCTGCAGGATGATCATAATTGGTGCCACAAGCAGGTTGTCTAGACAATAACCACCACCATAGGGTCGTTCTTCTCTAGCTCTGGCTTGTTAACTGGCCCTGCTGCCTGCTGGAGAGCACATACTTGGAGCTATTGCCTGCTGGCTAGCTTGTGCTTTGAGCTGTATGACTTTGTACCACATTTGCTGAGTCCTCTCAAGCGTCTGATATTGATTTAACTGATTTATGTCAGCGGTTTCACTATTTGGCATTGAAGGACAGAAGTATGGATTGGGCCCCTCCTTAATGTGGCCCTGGGCTGTGCATATTGGCCTGGACCCCTCTGTCTCAGATTCTAAGATAAGCTACCATTGACACTAGGCTCAGTGGGAAGGCTCTCCCTGTGACAGTTGGGTATATGTTTCAACCAGGCATTGTTCTCTTTCTATTGAGTGGTTAGGAGAAAGGTTAATATCCTGTGCAACATATGGGCCTATTGGTTGGTCTCTTGTGTGAAGGAAGAACCATGTGGTATATACTGAAGTCACACTCTTAAAAGCAGATGGCTCACTAGGGTACTACAAAATGTTTTTGCTGATACTGCTGCCTATACCTCTGTCACTAACAAAGATCTTGAACCTGATAATTATAGGAAAAGGTGTACATGGCCCTACTATGACATAACCAAGGGGTTAATTCAAACCCAACATACATTTGGGATCCTTAAGCCCTATAAAGTAACCATGGAAATGGGGGAGGCCCCTAATCCTTAATATGCCAATTTGAGGCTCTCTGAAATAACACAGCTATTAAATGAGCAGAGTAGAGAAGATCTCCTTCCCACAAACATATCATCAATAACAAACAGTAACAAAATCAAAACCTGATACAGAAGATAGAAACAAAAACTGAAACACAGATTGGTCCATACTTTGACCCACCTAGAAATCCAAATTTTACTGAAAGAACATATACAACAAAAGAAAAGAGGAACTGATTAGCTTTTGTGCCTCTACAACATAAGTTCTGAATTAGCTTTAACATCCATTGAAATGTACAAACTGTCAAGCTTTTATGACCTCAATCAATACCAGAGTTCACATAACAGTTATCCTAGTGGATTCCCCTAGATTTAAACAGGGTACTCTTTTTATTCTTAGGAGAGTTACAAGATATAAAATAGAGACAAACGGTTAGGCCTCAGCTTAAACACAAGAACTATTGCCTTGTCTAAATTATTCATAGTCATGGCATCTATTGCCCAAAAATATCCTAAAGTAGTCATGGGCATTCTGACCCATGACTGGATTAAAATTAACTTAAGTCCCTGATACTTGAAATTGGCTTGTCAAAAAGAGATTGCATGGACCTTTCTCCTCAAGAATTGCTATAAGACCTATTTAAGGAAGGGGTCATTGTCACCAGTATTCCTTCATTAACAGCCCAATTTGGCCTTTTCTTAAACTTTAAAGGATGAATGACATCTCTTGGTGGATGACAATAACCTTAGCATCATGGTCCCACCCATTTGGACCATTACACCCAATATTATTGAAATTATTGACTCTAATCAGCAATTAGTAATATTCTGCTATTATAGATTTGGTTAATATGTTCTTGTTGATGTCTTGTCGATGTCTATTTCAACAGCATCTCAGTCACGGTTTGCCTCCATCTTCAAAAGACATAATAACCCTTTACCTGGTTACCCAAAGGTTACTTCAACAGCTCTGCCATGACACATAATCTTTGAAGGCAGATTCTAAACTTCTTCCAGCTTTGTCCAGGAGCATGGGTATTGCATCACACTGATAACATCCTCTTCCAAGGAGATTCAGTTGACTTCCTTACTCAAGACATACAAGCATTTACAAATGATGTCACAAAGAGGTGAGGGGCCATTGCCCAACACATAGTTCAAGACCCCACCATCTTGGTTGCATTCCTCAAAATTGTTTAGCAAGCCAAAGGTCATTACACCCCTGACACTGTCATGAATCAGCTGTTGCAGCAGTCACAAGTTCAACATATTTTAGACCTTTTTGGATACTGGAGGAAACATATTCCTCATTTACAAATTTTATGCAAACCCATTATGATGTTACAAATCAGTCCACTTTTAAGGAGGCCCCCTAAAACAGAAAACTATAGAATCTGTCTAAATTGCAATACAACAGGCACTCCCACTAGGGGTAACCCCTCTCCCAAGATTTCTTTACCTTAGAAACCTCCTCTCATGTCTCCTGAAATCTCTGGATGATCTATAATGGCCGTAAATTGTTCTAAGTGATACAAGACACTGTCCTCCTCACCACCCTACTGCACACTATTAGAACACATTTACTGTTTTAAGAAATGACCATTTTCAACTGTGTCAAAATACCAAGACAGAAAAGCATATTATGTTATATGGACCTATCTATCCTAATGAGATCAGTCCTGGACAGTCAGGAATATTAAGGAAACTGAAGAATTAGTAGACATAAACTAGGGAAGAGAACTCCAGGCAGCAGGACCAGCACATGCAAACCACGATGGCAGAGGAAGCACAGAGAAATGTGAGAAGCAAAGTTAGAGCAGCCATTACTATTGAAGGACTTCAGGCTAAGCACGACATTGTCAGATTTGTGTTTTAATGATTACACTGGGTCAGTATGAAGAATGAATTGAAAAAGGTAGATCAATTGAAGATCAAAACCAATAACCCAATATCAATACTATTGATTTAAATTACAAGCCTATGTATTTCTTCCCTTTATTTGTCCACCTAATTTAAGAGAATATAACCATGGCATAAGATTGAATAAATCTTATGTTCTTTCCCAAAATTGAGACATAAGGTCCAAGAATTTCATTTGCTGAAATGGAAGTTTAAAAATATTACCCAAAATGAATGAGACTAGCCTTATTATCCATTTACAGAAATAACATCTTAAATACAATTCTCTATTGCAATGAAAATTAAATCTCATTTACTTTGCATTAGTTTAAAATTTCTAGACAGCAGATGTTTAGTTGGCCTAAAGAAACCTTGAAGTTAACTACTCTTAAATAATGTGCAAATGTAACTGCTAGAGTATCCTAGAAAAAAAAATAATTTTACTACCCATGTAAAAATCTAAATAGTTCAATATATTTGCTTTTTGGGCAGAAAATAGTTAATGGCAGGCCTGAGGCGGCTATCCCTAGAAAAGCCTGCTTCCATGTTTGGCCCTTGGCTAGAGTATAGGAACTTGTATTTGGGGAGGACTCCCACCATGGTCAGAACTGATGAGAATGCCCAAATGGTTCATACAAACAATGTGGTTTACACTTGAGCATCTACTTCCTCCTACAAGTCTCAAATTTTGGTACATGCAATCATGGGGTGCCTACCTGACTATCTATCAACAAATCCTTTGAACTCTGAGTCTCTAGTGAGCTTCATGGTAGACATGTCGTCACAATTTGTTGCTGTAGGAATTAGGCAAGTCCTGTGTAACTCTGCTGGGAGAGGACTCTTGGAAGCTTATGTCTGGTTGCCTTCAGGTTTCATCCCATGGGCCCTCTCCTTTTGTTAATTTGCTTTGTATCTTTTCACTGGAATACATCATAGTTGTGTGTATGACTATATTTTGAGTCCTGTAAGTCCTTGTAGCAAATCACCAAACCTGGTGGTGGTAGTGGTGATCCCCCGACACATTTTCCATATTTTATCAGTAAAGTAATGAGGGAGTGAATATATCATTTATTGCCATTTGAAAAGTTTTATACTTAATAGTTATTAATAATATATTAACATATTAATTACCTAGTCATATTTTGAAATAATGGGAAATATTTCCAGAAGGCAATCTATTCTTGCTGTCCACTGATACAAGCTTCAATGTTAAGTTTCTCTCCTATACATTCTCTGTAAATGTTTTCAAGGATATTTTCCCTGATAGATATGTAGATATATATATACATATAGACATGAACATTCACATGCATATCCATTTAGAAAGAAAAAGTAGAAAGAGAGATGTTTAATAGAGTTATCTGAGAAGAGATCAAGAAAAATCTTTTGATTATTATAGCATGTAGGGTAATTCAAACAGTCTTTGTATCATGCTAATTAAATATGGAATTTCATTTGTAAAAAGTTTAAAATATTTTCCATTGCATAGGGATTTCTAGCTTTCAGCATGTGCTCACACACTCAGTCCTCATTGAAGTGAGTTTGGCAGGCATGATTTTATAGAAAATAAATCGAAGTTGATGAGGGGTTCGCATGACAGCTAAGAGGAGAGTTTCTGAACTATCACTTGGGTGTCTAAATATCCTATGCTTAGTCTCCTTTTTAAGCCAAACATTACCAGACTTCAAGTGGAAAGTTGTAGTTCAAGACCATAGTGCATTTTAAAATCTTTAGATGATGTCAAATAAAGTAGGGCATGTAAAAAAAATAGAAGAAAATTTAACATACTTTTAGTGACTGACTAAAATATCATTAATTTTGGTGGCTAGTATCACAGTGGTCAGGACATTATATTAGAGTTTAAAGATATTTTGAAATTCCTATAAGACACAAGTTCATATGGTAAGAAAAAAAGCATTAAACCTTGAATATATTATCCTTCTAAGAGATTTTAATTCAACACTTTTGAATTGCATACTATTTTAATCAGTTTCTGAATAATCTATATAACAATGAATTCCAAGAGGAATTCATCACCTTAATTTTTCCTCAAGAATTTTAAAGATAGTCTCAGAAAATAAAAGTGACAGATGTACCCAGAATTTAATTTCTATTCCATGTTAGGACAATCTACTGAAGAGTTCTATGTTCTATATTACAAGTAGGTCTGAAAGCTGTTTCCATAGTGAGAACAAATTCCTGGAGAGTCCAATACAGTTGTCCCTGAGCATTTGCCAATATCATTTCAAATGATTATAGGTCCTCCATGTGAGAAATGTATACTCCCAAGGCTCTGAAAATCTAATTTACCTGGCTTCACTTGGTAACATATTTTCATTGGATTTGATGAATTGCTTTTTCTGATTTTTGAGAAACATGGTTTTATGTCCAATAATAACATACTGTGAATGTCACAATTTGTCTTGTCGGTCAGGGTAACACAGAGCCCCTGATAAACCAGAAAAAGAAAGGACTCTCTCACACAGATCTCCATATGTTTCTTCTCCTGAGGGTGACAGAAGTATAATATCTCCTTTGCAGAATATAAAAGCAATTTGAAAAAGACATATAGATGGTATTATTCTCAAGTCTATACAAATATTTTCTCATCTGCACTAACATCCATTACAAGATAGGGTTTGTCTTGGAAGACATTTAGACTAGCCTTGGGGATTATGTGTGATCAAACTAAAATGCTCAAATAATGGCATTATACAGAAGCAAAAAGGAAGGAAGGAAGGAAGGAAGGAGGGAAGGAAGGAAGGAAGGAAGGAAGGAAGGAAGGAAGGAAGGAAGGGCAGCACTGATATGGATCTGCCCACCTAACATCAGATCAAGTTTCTCTGTCATGCACTCTCTGACCTCTGCCTGGTCTCCAGTCCTATCTCTTTCCTGTTCTTACCTCACACTTTGTTTTAACCCTAGATTCCTTACAATGTCTAGTCTAAAAATGTACCCAGGATGTGTTTTCATCAGGTATGATAAGCCACACCAACTTGGAAATGACTGTCATAAAGGAAAAAGGTCATACTCACAGATCCCTAAGAACACGAAACACAGCCTACTATGCAGGGCAGCGTGGGGAATGGCCAGGTTGGTCGGAGGAGAGAGGAGACAGCATGGCCCGAAGCCTAATTAGACTTTTGTGGAAGGAAATGGGCAAGGTAAGGTAGGTAAACTGAATGAGCTCAGGATTGAATAGTTTGAATAATTTTGTAAGACTCTGGACTATTAGGACTGTCCCTAATTGTCTGGTACCTGGCCCTGGGGTGGAAATATTGGGTTGGTGTATAAGAGTTTGATGAAGAAAATGGTTGAAGGCATGGGCTCTGGATGGGCTGGTTTGTATGTATATAAAAAGTGTATTTGCAAGGACATCATCTGCTATCTCTAGCACTTAGCTAGCCTTAGGGACAATAGTATCTCCAAGATCGAGTCCCCAAATACCAAAGCATCAAGATCACAGAAAATATAGTAAATGCAGTATATCATGATACCATGTTCTTTCTCCCTTCCCTTTTCCTCATGCAGTTTCCTCTAAGTGAAATCCTTCTCTCATTTACTTCTACTTCTTAACTTATTTTCATATTTTAAGCCTCAGTTGAGAGATACATTTATCTCAGAAGCCTCATCAGGTAACTTTTGATGGCTCTAGACTGGGAAATTACCACTCCAGGGTATTCCCAAGACACTATAGGCATACTTCTATCACCCTTTTTGTCTAATGACTGTTACTCACCAACCAATGAAATTCTTCAGGAAAGGATTATCACTTATTCATGTTTGTGTCCCTAGCACCTTACAGAGTGCCAGGCACATGGTAGATATTAAATAAATATTTGTTGAATAAATGAAGGCAGACTCTCAGGTAAGCTATGGTTTCTCTCAACCTAAATTTATGTCGTAGTTTGAGTTCTTGAGCAGCAATGACTATAGGATATAATATGTCTATATTTCAACTACACCAATTTTATTAAATAACAAGATTATATGCATAGTTCAAAACATAGCAACATCCAATTACAGTTCTACGATCTCTCTAAATTTATTGTCTCTCGGGAAAAACAAGAATCAAAAGTTTAAACACATGCTCCATATATTGAAATCTTCAACCTTCATTATGAATTTTCAAAGCAATTAAAGGCTGCCCATCAACACCCCATTGAACTTTTGATAAGTTTAGACGTAAAGATCCTAATTAAATCCCAGTGGGAAGAGCAAGTCACATTTCAGGATCTATGTGAAGTTTTTTCATACTTCCAAATACAGCAATCATGCACCATTAAAATATTACACTGCCCACACTCCCAAATATATCAATTACAGGTCATTAAAATATGTTCAATGAGCTAAAATTTGGTTATAATAAAATAATAAAGTGGCCAGGGTGAAAAGATCATATGGCAGCAATATGTGTGGGGTCCTTAAGATAAATCTAGATTATGCCCTGTTATATTTTGTCAAGTATCATCACATAGAAATAACTTATAAACCTATAAGAATCCACACTCTTTTTTCTAGTGCTTGTCTCTATCCAAAAGCTATACATTTTATAGTAGGATAAGCTGATATAGTCTCTGTTATAAAATAAATTAACATTCTTACAGGTTCATTAAAATGCAGAGAAACAACTGGCTCTAATTGTAAGCATGATTTTAAAAATTAAATATATAAGAATCTCTTATTTTGTCCTTTATAAAATGAGAAATGCAACTATTTAGAATTTTCTTTCATGAAAAATCAGATAACTAGTACACTTTTCAAATCAAAACTAAAATGACATGTTCAAAGACTACTTCTGAATTGTCAGAACTGAAAATAACCAGTTATAGTTTAGAAAATAGCACTTGCTAGTTTTTATCTTCAAGCAATTATAGAAAAGCTAAATTTATACAGTTGGGTTGATTACAAAATATATCTCCTATTGAGTACTATGTCACTTTATGAAGGTTATTAATTCAATTTTTAAATGAGAAACTAAGCATGTGACCTGTCAGTGTATGAATTACCATATGACTTTAAATTGTACTACTTAATGAAAATAGCACATAACACAGAGAGAGGTTTTGCATACCCCTCTCGAAGGAAAAATACAAAAAAATAGGAGGTACCTAAACATATCCTGAGAGCCTACCATTTTCTACTAATTTTAAAAATAGACTACCTGTACTTATTTAACTCAGAAATATATTTGTGTGACTATTCTGCTTACATGAGAGAAACCATGAGGATGAATTATTGGAATTATTGATCTATATCATTCATCAGTATAACATTTAACTAAATACATAAAAATTAAGTGTTATCTCTGTACTAGGGAAATGTACTTGCACAAGCTCATTTTATTAATTTCTATAAGATAGATTTAATTTATAAATTATTTCCTTAAAATTTTCCTTGATTTATTCACCTTTATTTCTATGCAATTTAAGTTTCAGCAAAATCTTACTGCTTCAATGTTTTAAATCCCCAAATATCATATAACAACATCTAGTCAACACTTTTATCACCTAGTTTTATTGGCAATTATAAAGTCTCTGCACCTTTAAAGACTTGCTCAGTCTGCTTTTTGTTTTATTAATGACCTTTTTTATCTACTCAGATAGAAATGCAGTTTAACAGCTCTGGGAAATGTGATCTAAAAATCTAGACCTTGATATCTAGAAAAGGAAGCCTGAAGGAATATCCAATTTTAGTTCCATTTGAACATTTCACCAGAAAATATGAATTGATAAGCTTCAGCAACTCTAGCCAAGACCAATGCTAACAAGAAAGTGAAAAAGTGAGGAGGAAATTTTTAATAGTCTTGGTTATTAAACTAATTTCTGTTGTATGTCCTACAATTACACTGTAGATATTTAAGGTGCATAACTTATTATTACTCCTAGCATTTACCAGTTGTGTAGAAGTTGAGTTATTAGACAAAATACATTTTGGGGCATACTTATACTAAAAAAATTCTTACGGTTTATTTAAAATCCACATTTAACTAGATATTGCATTTTTATTTGCTAAATCTGGCAACCCATATAGAAGTATAACCATTTTCCTTCACATTTGTATTAAAGAAACCCTTGATCTCTAGATGTTGCAAAAATATATGTTCTTAGACTAGACCAACTGCATAATGTGTGGGACTTCATGCAAAATAAAAATACAAGGCCTTTTTTCTTTTTTTAATTTTACTTTAAAAATTAAATTTTAGAACGTGGGGTACAAGTCAGGATTGGGTACATCAGTGGTCTACATACAGGTGACATTTGGGCCTCCCATTGGTCATCACCTCACCTGGTTTGGGATCAGGTACACTTATTGCTGTTACGTGCTGTCTCCCTCCCCTGGAAGTGTCCCACTACTGTCAATCCCTTTCTTATAGTATTATGATAAATGTTCAGGGTCCACTTACGAGTGAGAACATGTGGTACTCAGTTCTTTGTTTCTGTGATAGATCACGGAATATAATAGACTAAATCCATCCAACTTGCTACAAAGTACATAAGTTTGTCCTTCCTTATGGCAGAGCCTCTTTTCAACAGTGATTTCAAAATGGCAACAGTAGAGCATTAGGTAAGAATTCCAGGATGTGGCATTGTGTCTTTCAGGGTGTATATCTTCCTTCTGCATTCTAACATGACACTGATTTCAGATAGAACTTGCAATGGAAGGAAAATAAAAAGGATTATCAGTTAAGACCTTTCCTTAAATTAAGAAGAATATGTAAAATGACTGTCCTCTCAACCATAATATGAATCTGAGTGAGGTTGCCTGGTTTGATGAAAAGAAAATTAAACTTTACGTCAGTGTATCTGGACTCAAATACAGACTTCAAAATGTATTAGCAATGAGACTTGAACTTAATCTCTCTTCCATCACCTTATATGTAAGATAAAATCGCAAGAAAAGAAATTGGAGCTGGTCTCGGTGGCTCAGCCTGTAATCCTGCGCCTTTAGGAGGCTGAGGTGAGTGGATTGCCTGAGCCCGCGAGACCTGCCTGGGCAGCGAGACCTCATCTCTACAATAAATCAAAAAATCAGCCGGGCGTGGTAGTGCACGCCTGTAATTCCGGCTACTCGGAAGGCTGAGGCGAAAGGATCTCCGGAGCCCAGCAGGTCGAGGCTGCGGTGGCCGGGAGCGGCCACTGCACTCCAGTCTGGGCGACAGAGTGAGACTCCAACTCAAAAAAAAAAAAATTGGAGGCCGATGTATGGAGTCCTAAAGCCAAAAAAGAGTGTAAATATTCTGAAATGTATTATATGTTTAATCAATAGTACTTTGGGGTTATAATCTTTTGAGTAATAATGCATTTAGTCTCTTACAAAAATGTATGTCAAAATTCAAAATATATTCAAAATTCGTAATTGTGTTTAGTGTAATTAATATAATGCTACTTATAAAATATGAACAGTGTCTTGTTTCTTTATTAGGTATTTTATTTTCACCTTTATTTACTTATTGTGCTATCTCAGGCACTTTTATCTAATCAGTTAATATCTAGGCTAAATTTTTCTTTTTTTCTATTTTATTTTATTTACTTTTTTCAAATTTTTTATTTTAAAGATGTGGGGTACAATTCAAGGTTAAGTATACAAGTGTTCATTATGTAGGTGCCCTTGTTGATGAGGTGTGCTCCTCTCCCCTGGAAGTTTCCCTCGACTGCCAATCGCATCCCACTCCCCTCCTCTGGCAGTTTCCCACTACTGCCAATCCCTTTCTTATAGTATTATGATAATTGTTCAAGATCTGCTTATGAGTGAGAACATATAGTACTCTGTTCTTTGTTTCTGTGGTAGATTACTGAGTATGATGGACTCGAAATCCTTCCAACATTAAGATGTACATCCTACTAAAGGCAATCTACAGACTCAATGCAATACCTATTAAATTATCAACATCATTCTTCTCAGACCTGGAAATGACAATACAGAAATTCATATGGAAACATAAACAACCACGAATAGCCAAAACAATCCTTAGCAAAAGAAACAAAGCAGGAGGTATCACACTTTCAGACTTCAAATAATCAAAACAGCCTGGTATTGGTACAAGAACAGGCATATGGACCAGCGGAACAGGATAGAGATTCCGGAAGCAAAGCCTCAATTTCTCAACCAACTCATCTTTGACAAAACCTCCAAAAACAACCACTGGGGAAAGGCGAACCTATTCAATAAATGGTGCTGGGAAAACTGGCTGGTCACACGCAGAAAATTGAAACAGGACCCCTCCCTATCACCATACATAAAAATTAACTTTAAATGGACCAAAGACCTAAACATAAAACCTCAAACTATAAGAATCTTAGAAAATGCAGAAGACACCCTTATGGAAATTGGAACTGGCAACCAATTCCTGATCAAAACCCCAAGTGCCCACACCATGAGAGATAAGATAGATAAGTGGGACTTCATCAAACTGACAAGTTTCTGCAAAGCAAAAGAAGCCATTAAGAGAGTGGGAAAACAGCCCACAGAATAGGAAAAAATATTTGCCAACTGTACATCTGACAAAGGCCTAACATCTACAAGGAACTAAAATGTGTCAAAAGGAAAAAAAACAAACAGTCCCATTAAAAAGTGGGCAAAAGACATGAAGAGACACTTCTCAAAAGAAGAAATACGGGCAGCCAACAAAACCTGAAAAAGTGCTCAACCTCATTAATCATCAGAGAAATGCAAATCAAAACCACATTGAGATACCACCTAACCCCAGTAAAAATGGCCATCATTAATTAAACAAACAGAGGCTGGCGAGGATGTGGAGAAAAAGGAATGCTTCTATACTGCTGGTGGGAATGCAAGCTAGTGCAATCTCTTTGGAAGACAGTGTGGCAATTTCTGAAAGAACTAGAAATTGACCTTCCATATGACCCAGCAATCCCCTTATTGGGAATATACTCAAAGGATTAAAAAAATGTGATACATATACACAATGGAATATTATGCAACTATAAAGAAAAAAAACAAATGGACTTCGTGGTCAAATTTTTCAACAATAAACTCTAAATTAAAATAAATGGCCTACCTTTTGACAAATGAAATGTATTAACAAGTAGGAGAAATAGTTTTATTTTCCAAGAAATTGAACAATAAGTCAGCTTTTTCCATTTAAAATCATCATCAACTATCTTATTAATATGAATTTTTACTTAAACATCCCAGAGTCAACCCTCTAGTTTCCAAAGTTTATAATAGAACAGAAACATTATCCCTGTAAATTCAGGGGAAACCTTCAATATTAGACTTAAACCAACAATCTTTAAGAGTCTTTTAGGAAGTACATCTCCTTGTAAGGAAGTTTTCTCCTTGTAAGGAAAGCAAAATAGCTGAGGCAATCCTCTTCATTTTGTTGACTTGATAAAGTGGGCAGATATTCTCACACATTTCCTGAAATTCATGCAGTAAGAAATTAGATGGAAAGAGAAGAGTTTAAAGAAAATTTTACTATATCACCTCTTATTTTCCCTGGTACTACATTCATTCTCCAGAGTATTAGGTAAATCATATCATTTATATAATTTAAATTAGTAATATAGAAACTTCTATCATCAAATCTGTGTTTCCTGTACAGTGAAGTTATCCCATATATCACAGAACCAGGTCCTAGACTCATACACTGAGACGAACTGAGGAACTGAATGTGTTCTCATTTTCCAGATGAGGGAACAGTGGCTCCCAATGGGAGATTTTATCTGAGTCCCACACCTTCCTATTGATCACTCTTACCCATCAAAATGAGGATTCATTTTGAATTTGGAATTCCTAATTCTTACCAAGAAGTGGACATTGTGTATACATGTTCCTGGGAGTTTGAAGTCAGGACTTCTCTAGCAGGGAGGGGGCACAAGGAAGGTTTGTTGGGTCCCCATAATGTTCTGTATCCTGGTCTGGGTGTTGGTTACTCAGGTGTATTCACAGTGTGAAAATTCATTGAGTTGCAGGCTTATGCTTTGTTCACGTTTCTGTATATACATTATACTTCAATAGAATGTAATAAGATGCTTTCAAGCCATGTGTGGGGGCTCACGCCTGTAATCCCAACATTTTTGGGAGGCCAAGGCAAGAGGATTACCTGAGCCCAGGGGTTCAAGACCAGCTCAGGCAGCTTGGTGAGATCTCATCTATATGATAAAATCTTAGCCAGGCATGGAGGTGTGTACCTGTGGTTCCAGCTGCTTGGAAGACTGAGACAGAAGGATTGCTTGAACCCAGCAGGTCGAGGCTGCAGTAGCCACTGCACTCCAGACTGGGTGACAGAGACTCTGACTTAAGACTGAAAAAAATGCTTTCAATTTTTCTTTCCAGTTGTAATTGAAATATATCACATAATAGTGGAAAGTCACTCATCTTTTTTTGAGGATCTCCAACTTGCCTGGCATTATACTGATGATGTAAAGATAAATGAGGTAAAAATCCATGCTCTCAAGCATCTGGCAGACAAGTAAATAGTGACAGTACTATGACCAAAGTCACAACAGCAAATAGAAAAGAGTTCCTGAGACCCAGTACCTGAGTTGACTGGGGTAGAAGTGAAGAATGTGCAGAGATGAAGTTTCAAAAAAAAAGAAGACACTTGATTCAAGACTTCTATTAGTTTTGCATTGCTGCTGCAACAAATTACCACAATCTTAGTGACTTAAAACAACATAAATGTATTACCTTACAGTTCCTGGAATCAGAAGTCCAAAATCAATGCTACTGGGCTAAAGTCAATGTGTTAGCAGGAACAGATTCCCCTGGAGACTCTAAAAGAGAATGTATTTCCTTGGCTCTTCCAGATTCTAGAGTCCTCTTGCATTCCTTGAATCGTAGCTCCTTCCTCTATCTTCAAGGCCAACAGTGTAGCATGTTAAACTCTCCATCGCTCTTTCTTCCTCCCTTCCTCACTTTCTCCCTCCCTCCCTCCTTCCCTCCCTCTCTCTCTCTCTCTCTCTCTTTCTCTCTCTCTCTCTCTCTCTCTCTCTCTCCTTCTTCTCTGCTTTGGTCATCACGTCTTCTTCTGCTGACTCTGACCCTTCTGCATCCCTTGTATAAGAACCCTTGTACTTATATTGGGCCCACTTCAATAATCCAGGATAATATCCCCTATGTCAAGATTCTTAATGTAATCACTTCTGCAAAGTCTCTCTTTACCATGTAAGGTAACATATTCACAGATTCTGGAAATTAAGATGTGGATCTTTGGAGGGGGCAGTGAGGGAGACATTATTCAGTCTACTACTACATGTTCTGAAAGATGAGTAGATATTAGCTAATTAGACAAGAGAAAAAGGATATGAAAGGAAGAAGGAACCAGACTTTTGAGTCCTACACTTTGATAAGTCTAGATAGAAATGTAGGTCAGATTAAAAAGTCATTAATAATGTCAAGCTAAGAAGTTCATGCTCCAAAATGAACCACAGAAGGATTTTAAGCATAAGAGTAGTATGACATGATGTGTATTTTTAAAATTGCATTTGATAATATGTATAATCTAGACTTAGAGGGATTCAGAAGAAGACTGAAAGAGGGAAGAAAGCAATAGTCTATTATGATGGTTCAAGCAGAGAATCTGAGCTAAACAGATAGTGGGGAAACAGATAAAAAGGCCCTGGCTGAAGAGATATGAAGGCAACATATTTAACAGAGATAAGGATGTGAGTGAAACAAGGGGTGAAAGTGAAGAGTGGCTCCATCAACCAAAACTGAGTTTCTAAGAATAGGAGGGAGCAAGAGATTGAAGATGACAGGTTCTACTTTGGACATGTTGAGTTTGGGGTGATTGGATGCCTTAATTGTGGGGATGTTTGGTTATTGATCATATGCATTGGTCTATTCTACACATGACTACCTAGGAACTTTTTAAAGTGTCTGATACATACATAGGAACTTTTTAAAGTGTCTGATCATGTGTCCTTTTACTGGTCAAAACCACATGTGGCTCTAATCTCAATCAGAGTAAAATCCAAAAGCCCTCGCAGTGGCCTCCTAGGCTATACAATCGAGCACCCCAACCCCTCTGAACTTGCTCTCCACTTTTCTTGCTTCATTCATTCCAATCCAATCACACTGGCATGCAGCTTTTGTGACACAGCACATCCACACTTCAGGGCCCATGAATGTGTTCCTTCCTCTGCCTGATGTCCTCTTATCCAGATACCCATGTATCTCCTTCCCTGACTTGCTATGAGGCTGAACTCAAACATCATGTTCTCAATGGTGTCTCCCCTGACCACCCTATTTAAAGCTGTACCCACCTCCCACTCACCCCCTCCAGTCTTAGCACTCTGAATCTCTCTTCCTGCTTCAGTCTGTCCGTAGCACTTTCTCTGCAAACCTACGCTTTATTTTATTTGTTTATTGCTTGTGCTGCCTTGCCTTTCCAACCTCCTCCCCCACCCACTAGAACATAAGTTCCACAATGGCAAGGAACGTCAACTTTTGATTTGCTGCTCCACGTGGAACACTTCAATAACTACCTGGCACATAATAGCAACTCAATAAATATTTGTTTCACAATTGGTGCTGGAGAGCAGGAAAGAAGTCCAAATGGGAGCACCAACTCGAGTCACATAAATGGGTACTGGCATGGGCACATTCACAGCTCCATGGGTATTTACACTTTTCTGGACGTTTTTAAAGCTCTTAGGTTGAAACTAAAGAAGTACAAAATGGGAAGAGAGAGAAAGTCTATATGAACAAAAGAAGCAAAGGGTTTAGGTACTAAAAAGGAAATAAAACTTAGAATACAGCATAACCACATTGTGCCTCTTAATAATTTGTGAAATTATAGCATTAATTTAAATTAATAATAACATAAAACCAGAGAATATTCTAAGTTGTGTAAAACCTATGCAACAGGAAATATATGAAAGGTAAAGTTTCTTGCATTTCAGATGCCTGTAATGTTTAAAATAGATTTAACATACACCACTGCTTGTTAACACTTGTTTGATCTTATGTCTCTATCTAATGGTGCATCAAAGGAAGGGCCAGTTCCAGAGTCTCCATTCACAATTGTTCTTAGTAGCATTCTTCAGCATGAATAAGTGAACTGCCAGCTGAGAAGGAACCCTAATAAAAACAGAGTCCTGTAAGAATCGTAAAGTGGCTCACTGTGCTTCCAGTGAATATCCCAGCAGGAACATAAAGTGTCACACAGTGTGTATGTGCATTTTGTGATTCCTAGAAGGTATGTTGGTAAGGCAATAAAATGTTAGCAAACAATTTAAAAAGCAGCTTTAAGAGGAATAATCAAAGAGCTGAGCTTCTTAGGTGTCCATGCCTTTTTTATTTTGAATTGCAACATGTGATCTCTTTGCATCGAGACATTTTTTTTTTAGAACTCTACTGTGAGATTTGGAAAGCTCTAGGTTGTTCCCCCATCCTGACACAATATTTCCTATTTCACACTTTGCAATATGTAATATTTGGGAATGGGTCCCAATATGTGGTCTAGATATGCATTTGCTATCTTCTTTATAAACATTAATATATTGGAGACCATCATACTTAGTGATCTATCACAGAATCAAAGAACCAAATATCACATGTTTGCGCTCAGAAGTGAGACATGGACATTAATCACAATAGCACAAGGGAAGGATCAGCAGTCACAGGACACTGCCTGGGGGTGAAGTGGGGGCACATGACAACACAAAGGGTACCTGGTCCTAAACCAGGGGACTTGAGGGCCAGTTGGAGGCCCAAGCTTTACCTGCACATATGTTACTTATGCACCTAAACCTGACTTGTATCCCACATCTCTATAATAAAATAAAGTTTAAAAAATTAATATATTTATCCTTGGAAATCTGTTTGATATTCTATGTTATTTCGTACACCTAGAAATTTGAACTAGTATTTGCAATCAAGTTCCTAAAAGAATATGACTTATATAAATCATATTCAATAGCCTGGGTAGCCTGTCTCTTCTAACCCCACATAAGTGTTATGATACTGACTGTAAGAACTCTTCATACAGCATAGATTCAAGTGCTTTGAAGACACTGATTTGCTGAGTTCAAATTTGTGCCTGGTTCTATTCTGCAAATTATAGAGCACACACTAGCACAAGTAGCAGTTCTTAATAAGAAGAACATATCTCTATCTTTAACTATTTAAGTGTGTTGGTTTACAGTCAAGAGGAACGTTCTATGGGCCAGTAAAACAATATATGAAGCCGGGCTCGGTGGCTCAGCCTGTAATCCCGCGCCTTTGGGAGGCTGAGGTGAGTGGATTGCCTGAGCCCGCAGGTTCGAGACCCGCCTGGGCAGCAAGACGTCATCTCTACAATAAATCAAAAAATCAGCCGGGCGTGGTAGCGCATGCCTGTAATTCCGGCTACTTGGAAGGCTGAGGCGGAAGGATCGCCGGAGCCCAGCAGGTCGAGTCTGCGGTGGCCGGGAGCGGTCACTAAACTCCAGTCTGGGCAAGTGAGACTCCAACTCAAAAAAAAAAAAAACCAATATATGAATGAAATTTAAAACCATTGCCTCTAAAGCCAGTTCTGCTGCCAACTGTACAACTTGGGGCAAGTTTGCTTAATTCCTTGTGGTCCAATTTTCTTATATGTAAAATGAAAGGGCAAAGTAGATGATGTTTAAGAATTTAATTAAGCCCCCAAATATATTAGTCTAAATTATTTTCTAGATATGTATCTGTAATTGGTTTGTGTGGCTATCAAGTTGGCAGCATATGCATTCTTGGAATACATAGGCCAATGTTGTTTCTTGCTTTCCAGACATGATTAACAGACAGTTAATCACATGATTTTCTACTCTATTATTCTTCCATTTATCCTTCCATCAAAATTTGAAACTCATCATCACTGTGCTAAACATTCAAAAGTAAAGTGGATAACCCTAAAATCAATTTGATAAAGAAAACAAAACCTTATGTAAAGAAGAGTTTTGGTTGCTTACATAGAATCTATTCCCCACTATTGTCTTTTGAACATAACATCAATTTTGGTTAAAAAAAAAAAATTAAACAGTGAAAGCTAACACTTCAATAGCGCTTCCCATGTGTTCTTAGTAGTTTACATTTAATAACTCACTTAAACCTCATGGGAACCTTATGATGTAAGTACTGTCACCAACCCCACTACATGAGGAAACAGAGTTAGCTTTCCCAAATTCACAGAGCAAGTGAACAGAAGAGGGGTTAGAAGGACGGCAGTGGAGAACTAGAGTCTGTGCTCTCAACCATTCTACTCTTCCCACATTCAGCCTGTTTGGTGTGGAAAGTTAATTCCCTACAGCTTCAAGAGGGTCTCTTGGTTAGTATGCCAATCCTGATCATCCCAGCCACCCTACCAGTCATTCAATACCCATGGTGTGCCACAACAGTATACTCCCTAAGTCCTATAACAGGTAAAGATGTGTCCTTCTTGGAGGGAAGAAAGGTTTACTCCAACTTCAGTTGGATAGAACAAGGGCACATGTTACTGCTGGCTCTGCCAACAGCCGTCTGTCTGCCAATCATGAAGGAACCCAATCTGAGGTCAAAGCTAACATGAAACGAAGAGGGAAAAGCAAAATAATCATTCAGGTGATAAACTAGAACTCCTGTTTTACTGTTTCCATGGGCTACCCTGTCTCTATTTTCCTCTACGTTAAATAACAAATGCCCTTTTAATTTAAGCCAACTTAAATCAGAGTGTCTCTTTCCTATACTCAAAAACATCCTGACAAATACAAGTATAATCAAGCACCATATTTACAAATCCTAAATCGTTAACAATAATTGCTTAATTTAACCCTTGTTTTCTCTCTGCCCTGATCCCAGGCCTGTCATAATACATTTGTGTTAACTCTCAATGAAGTCTTTACTGCTGAGTCATTTCTTTTCCAGGAGACTCATTCACTTGACAGTGATTTGTTGAGCACTTACTCTGTATCAGGCATTGTTAGGCCCCGATTTAGTGAGATAAATGAGTCATAGCCCCTACTTTCACAGAATTAAAGTCTAGGAAGGGAGAAAGACATATAAATCAACAAATTACCAAAATATGTGATGGTGCTATAATGTATAAAGACTCTGTGTGTGTATGTGCGTGTGTGTGTGTGTTTTGTATAGGTCCTCTGAGAATACAGAAAACGGTATTTCTAAGACGTGTTGGGACACTTAATGAATGCTTCACAGAGGAGGTGACAATTTATTTGGGTCTTGAAGGATGACAGGGAGTTTTATAGTAGAGAGCACACATTCTAGGCAATGGGAAAAACATGGTTGGCAGCATAGAACTATGAAGTGCTGGGAATGTTTGGAGATGGTGGAAAGATCCAAGTAATGATATGCTTCAGGAAGAGACATTCTAGCATTCCAAGTCTGATCAATCTCAAAAACCCATCTAGTTTTTTTTCTTTTATATCAAGCAACTTGACACTTTTCTTCAGCCACTATTAACTTCTGTTGTGTTACCAGAGCTAAATAAAGAATCCAAGCTGTGTTTCTTTGACTTTTTTCTTTCTCTACCTAAGATCAAAAGCAAAAAGCTGGCGAGAGGTACCTAACTGCCATATTGTATATATGAGATCTTGGTATTTGTAAAATCCTGTGGTTACTTTCTCAACAATCATGTAATTTTTCAGTGCTTCACTGTCATCTCATTAACTTTTCTAAACTTACTTTTCACAATCAGCTTTTTTGGAAAAGCATTTTTCTAATTATTTTTATTATTATTTGAAAATTAGTAACTATTTAAATTAAAATGTTAAATTATTTTGTTAACATCTTCCTGTAAAGCCAGCTGGCCACTTTGTTTCAGATACAAACTGTATTTTAACCCAGACAGTCCAGAAAATTTAAGAGACTTCAATGAAGTTCTTTTTTTTAATCTCAATTCATTATCTAACATTTAAACAATATACTTTTACTGAGCATCTACCATATTGCATATTATAAGCACTGGAAATTTTATGAGAATGCAGCCTAGAATTTAGTGGATATGAAATGGCTATATAATAAAATCTCAAATGGCTACAGCCAGAAAATGATATTATGATACCACAGAGGATGTCTCATAGGACTTTTAACTCCATCGAAGAAGATTCTTTCTCAGGTCAGACTCTACCAAATAACTCTTCTTATTCACCTAAATGAAAAATCAGAATATAAGATCTCCTACCATAACACGGAACCAAAGATTTACTCCTAAAGACAGAGACATAGAAAAGAATATTGGAAACCCCAACAAGCAGTGATGCTATTGCCTCTAGAATAAAGAGCTGCTGAATTCAATCTTATTAAATGTTGCAGAGAAAAACAAACTATAAGTCTCAGTATTGTAACAGTGAGAATATAGAAGTGTTATCAATAAAGATGCAATTGGAAATCCAAATTTTGAACAAATTCTGAAAGACTTAGAAGCTCTGAAATAGTTTCAAAATGTATAATACTATAAAAGTATAATAATTTCAAAAAAGTATAATCTGAATCAACAAACCAAAATTACAAAGAAGAAATCTAAATAGACTCAAATAAATTCCCTTGGCCATTTCAACCTCCAGCTTCTATCAACTCCCTAGTGAGGAGAAACTGATGACTAAAACCAAAATTTTATTACACACACACCACACACACACACCATATGCTTTCAGATACATATAATGAACCCTAACAGTGGTTAAAATAAATAGAAGTTTATTTTTATTACTTCAAAAGACATCTGGAGGTGGGCGGCTACTGGCATTGACTTAGTGGCTCAGTTATATAAGGCCAGTACCTCTGCAATTCTCCCGTGCAGGTGCCCTCATCATCACAAGATGACTGCTGTAACTCTAGGCATCATATCCTCAATAGCTGCTAAAAACAAGCCGGAGTGGATGTGTACTCACCAAATCATCCCTGTTAATTTGAAAGTGAAATTTTCTCAGACCCTGTCCCAGCAGACTTCTATTTATAGAAGGTGGAACCACCTTTTTTCAGCAGAGAAGGCTAAGATGAGAATTTTTTAAAAAACTTTCCAGACTCTGTAGTGGAAGAAGGCAGGAAAGAAGAGGGTTTGGAAGTGACTTGGGGGCAGTCAGAACCAGGTCTATCGGTGTTTGCAGGATACAGCAAGCTGATCAGTACACGGGATATAGTTTTTTGGTCCAGGTAGCAGGTTTCATCATTGCTAACAATTGGTGAATATATTGTTATTATATTGGATTCCATAATGTAGAGTCTTTTTAAGTATTTTGAAGATAGATTTTTGGGCTAGGAGGGCACCCTAATGACAACTGCAGTCAAGATGAATATACCTAAGGAAGCAAACCAAAGAAACTTCATGATTGCCTAAACAAACCTCAGTCCTGACTGTGTAACCTTCATTTGATAAAAGTGATGATGAGAATGTTAAATAACAATGCTAAGTGATTGAACGACAAAAGCCTTATGCCTCAAAGGGGGCAAATTGCATGAGGTGAGGATGGGTATCAGAGTCCAAAAATAGATCATCTAGAACTGTGTTTCATAATTTGCCTTTGGATTAAGTGACATTTGAAGGTCTTTTCATATCAAATGGTACAGCCAGGCTCACAGGAATGCTGATCTTTACTGACTTTTGCAGGAAGTTGAACACATCTAAGAAGCTATGATCATTGATTAGATAAATCTGTTTGTCTTGAGCTACTAAAGATTTTGAAGTGAACATTTATCTTCGGGAATCACAGAGGTTAGTGGCTGATTTCAAAGTGATCCTTGTGCTGTATTTGTGGTCATGTTAAGTACCCATTCAGAGGTTTTAAAACATCCCATACGGATTGGCTTTATTATATTTTAAACAACAGAAGGAGATTCTACATCCTCAAGTTCAATATATCATAAAAATAGCTCTTATTCCCATTGAACTGTGCTTCTGCTATTAATATTGACTGAAAATATAGAGAAATTTGGAGTTAAAAAAAATTTACAAAGAGGCAGCATTTATCCAACTTTGAAGTTAAGGAACCAAGTTATCTCTGAAAATTTAATTATATTATGTCTCAATTTCATGGAAGAGTCATCTAGTATTTCCTGATTGCCTTAAATTAATTATTATGGAATAAAGAAAGAGGAAAAAAGTAAATCACACAGTTTCTGGAAATTCAGCCTTTGCTGTAAACAAGTAATGGACAGCGCTTCCTGGGGCCTTAACAATGTACTACTGTCAAGGAAACATGTTCTCAAAGAGCCAAACTGATTAATTTCACCAATGGTCATGAGCCACAACACAGCCAGAGGACATGACAGATTGACTGTAGGAGAAAACTATTATTTTTCCTCTGTGGCCAATGTTGTAACTGTTGAAATCATTGCCGGGAAGAGGTAAGCTCAATCATGCAGTTAAAGTGTTATTTTGAACCAACTGGCCAATAATTTTCTCACCAAAATAAAACTTCAGGGAGCAATCCAGAGAAGCAAAGGAACTGCCAGTCGCAAAAGATAGTGTCCCACCCCCACATTAGAAGAGTAAAAAATATGCTGGTTCTTAAAATCATTGAGGGAAGATTACAATCTCCTTTCCCAATGTTAAATAAAACACCTTTTTTTTTAATGGCTTAAAACTGTCTCTTTTTGTAAATATTCTCAGAAATACAAAAACACTTGCCACCCTTATTTTCAACAGAAGATAAACATTCAACTTTCACCTTTATTTTTCAACAGAAAATGCATCAAAATGCATGTCCTTTGCAAAGAATGTAACATAAGAATGACATAAACAAGATGACCAATCTGCTTACTCAGAGTAACATATTCTTGGAATTCTATTTTCTGGGGGAAGAAATGAGAAATATATTCTCATAAAAAAAAAAGACTAAAATAGCACCCTGGTAGGATAGAGCAGGGGTGGATGAAGAGCAGGGAAATGGAGAAAGCTCTCCCGTTTCCATCTTGCCTGGGAATTACTACTACTCTTCCAGTTTACTGACAGCAGTTCACTGTGGGCTTCAAAATAAATTCAACTGCCCTTTTTAATGTGCTGTATAGAGTTTTTTTTTTAAGTGTATTTCCAGTTGTCCATGAATAAAGAGCCTGGATGGAATCTGGCTGTGTGTGACGTGGCTCTCTCTTTCTCTCACTCTCTTCTTCCTCGATGCTCCTTTTATGATAGGGTACTAAGTCGACAGAAGACATTCCCAAGTGGAAGAGCTCCACTACCTACCTCTTCAAGACATATATGCTGTCCTGATCATACGTGTTCCATTCAGTCTGCACTTAAGCCGTGCCAGGCAAGGGTCTTTACAGACTGTCCTGTCTGTATATCTAACTCAAGCTACAATTTTATTTTGAATGTCAAATTTAACATCTATATTGAATATTTTTCAAAGTAAAGATTCTCTTTAAGTTTTTTCTGATTGTAAAATTTTAGAAAAGTTTATCGAAATCAAGTTTTCTTTTCCTGGGAATTGAAGTGAGAGAGTTCTCTCCTGGTTTGTCAAGTCCCCAAACACAAATTAAAATCTGTCTCTTGAGTAATCTAGCACAGCCTTGAGACTTAGAAAAAGTATGTGGTTCATCTTTGATCTATCTTTGTTTTAATTTTCTCCCTAATCAAATGCAGTCTCTTTAAAGATGGGGAATATAAGTTACCCATGTATTCACAGCATCAAACAGTCCCTGGCATGTACTTACTACCTAAAATAGAATTATTCAATTAAATAGGTGTGGGAGGATGCAAAAAAATACAAAAAAAAACAAAGAAGACTGGAGAAGATAAATGGAAAGGATGATAAATGAAAAAGAAGATCAATGAAAACAAATGTCACCTCATCAACAAGGGTACCTCCATAATGAACATTTGTATACTTAACCCTGTATAAAAATAAAAAAATTTAAAATTAAAATAAAAAAATTAAAAGTTAAAAACATAGAAAAAAGAAAACAAGTGTTAGACACGTGCAGTGTTACTGAAGGAAGCAGTTATAGGCACCAGACAAGCTTCTATATTTAGGAACCTCGTGTATAGCAAGGACACTGGAATCAAGATATTTTCCCATTTTCCCCACAAGTAATTTTTATTGTATTTTGCGTAAAACAACATTGTCAGTGGCTTTTGTCTCTACAATCAACTGATCTCATACTTGACTGAATCAATGCTTTTGCCACAGTGCATGAATATGTCAGTAGCTTGCTTATCCTCTCCAGAGAATAGTGGAAATATAACTTTAACTAAAATTGGTCTACTTATTTTAATTGCTCACAGTCAAAACCTGCAGAGTCACAGCTACTATGAGAAAATTATAGCTATAAAGTTGTTTTATTAAAGTTTCCATTCCTTAAATGTGCTTGTTTTGAAATTAGTCAAAATTGCCAACATTATGTTTCTCTTTTGCTTATTCTGAGAACTGAGAGTTCCATTAAAATTAGAGGAAAAAAAATCTTTTTCAGACCTTCATAGAAATAAGATAAATATTTCAAAAAGAGCAAATATTTCCATGTATTCAGTAAGTACTTAGATTGTTTTTCTGAGCAAATAACCACTTCATAGACAAACTGAAATCACACTTATTTTCAAATATATGTCAGAGACGTGAAAAATTATGTATTTCCTTCCATTTTTAAAGGTGGCAGTAGGTCTTTTATAACTGGTGACTGGCCATACTGTCTCAATTCCTTTGTCTTTGTTTCAAATGTCATTTTTTACTATGCCATCTTAAAGAAGAAAATGGAAAAAATTTAGGACACTGGCATAAATATATCCTCAACCAAATATGACCAAGTGGGCATTTTTACTGATCCCTAGTATTAACTTATTTTACTGTGATTTGCTCCATCCAAAAAGCATAGTTGAAAGAAGTGGAAGTCCAGTTCATCAAGATAGCAGCTTAGATTGGGTTGGGTTATTATAAATTAGTAACCATGATACATTTAACTTAATTGCCATTAAAAAGAACAAATACTGAATCTATGCCCCATATCTACTCAGAGTGAATTTCCTAGGCAGTTTTCCTGAGTCTAAGAGAATATCTTAAACTTTACTAACTTTTCCTTGGGGGCTCATGTGATCCATTTATTGCCTCCCTCTTCCTCATTTGTACCTTCCACTGACTCCACAATAACTTCACCCCAGCTCCTGGTCTCCCTCTTAATCCTGGCCATGATGCTCCATGAATTCAATCCTAGCCTGGTTGACCAGTTCAGTAGTTTCACCTCACCGCTCTTAGTCCTCAGTTTCAGTAATGACCCACCTCCACTTGACTTCAGACATCCTTGTCTTAGGCTTTATAACACCCAGAACTGCCCCGTTTTTGAAATCTTAAGTGCCAAGACCAAATTCATTGAACCACATCCTCTTATATTAGTTCTTCACATTCCCTCCTTGTCCTTCTCTGACCTTTCATCTTTCCGCTTGCTCCCAGTTCATTGGTGCACTCTTATTCATTCTCTTTCTTTTCTACAACTAATCTAAGTAGCATTCCGAACACATACTCTTGCTGAATCCCTTTTCCATGTTCCAAATGAGTTCATCACATGCACCAGGCAAAGCTTCAGCCCTGGATCAACTCAGCTGTCTGTTCATTCCTTGTCCATGCCTAGACTTGTAAGAAGTCCTAGAGAAAAATCACAATGTACAATTATCAAGATGAATGGTTGAAAAATTCATGAAAAGGGATTCTGGCTTCAACGGGACCCTCAAAATTGTCCTGCAGTTCTAGTCTTTCCTTATTTTTTGCCCCCACAGTAGCCACACAAATTGATCTCAGGCCCTCCACCCTCATTATCTGTTTTATCATTTTTAATAAATAGTCTTAACCCCTTACTTCCTAGATAAAATAAAAGTCATCGTTAGTCTCTTCCCTACACTAGATTACGTATAACCGACTCAACTTCCTTATTCATTCTTTTGCCCAAGTAGAGTTCTTTCTCCATTTATGTACCACTGTCTCTTCCCCCATTTCCATTGTCCTCAGATGTGTCCTCCTATAAATTAGTATCCTCCTGTTAATACCTTGATTTTTAACTGAGTTCTATGCTAGATTTCTCCCTATATGTCTATAATTGTGTTCAAGTCTCTTCCATCTAATAAGAAAATGGAGCAAACCTTTATGAATCTCTGTCCCCTCTAGATAACACATTATTTTCCCCCCTTTTCCCTTTATATACTGGCAGAAAAAATAGTCCATACTTGCTGTCCTTTCTTCTCCACCTGACATTCACTCCTATATCCAATGCAATCTTCTTTCAATCCTCACCCCATGCCACCAAATCTGCTTTTGTCTTTTTGTCTAGGTCAGCATTGACTCCAAATTTCCAAAGTCAAATAGAAACTTTCAATCCATATCTTATCTAACCCTTCCAAAACATGTGGACTACTGCATCCTTTTTGAAATGATTTATACCTCTCTCCCTTTACCTCCATCAGGTCTTTGCTAAAATGCCACCTTCTTGAACTGTCATTTAAAACTGAGACACTGACTCCTGCACTGTCAGTCTCTCTTACACTGCTTTATTATATTCCATTGTATTTATCATCCTTTAAGAAAATATCTATAAATATTATTTTATGTTTGATAGTCTTGTCTCAGTAGTATAAAGTCAATCTGCTGTTTTTACTGATATGTCCTAACATCTTATATAAAGTAATTGCTTTAAAAAATGTTTGTCAAGAGATTGGATGTCTTGGTTTCCAGCCAGTCTCTCTGGGCTTTTCTCCTGCTCTTGGATTTTTCTTGCTCTGTGTCCTTTGCTTCTTCCTCTATGTGCCCCTTAACTTTTAATGTTCTCCATGTATCCGTTTGTAGATTCTTCATATTCTCTTTGAGAGATATCAGCCACTATAATGATTTGAACTATCTCCTTCATGGTAGCTGAAATATCTAAATTTCCAATTCAAATCTTTCTCCTAAACTCTAAACCCATATACGTAAGTGTTTCCTAAAAATCTACACTTACAATTCCCAGAAAGAACACAAAAATAACATATCCAAACTCTCTTCTAATGATTTTGTCCTCCAACCTACCATAACCCTTCACTAACATGGTTATAACATGATTTGTATTTGTATGTCTTCTGTAAAGTACTGTTTCTGGGTTAAGTTCAATATTTTACCTAACAGCTCCTGATAGAGGTGAAAATGATACTGTGAATGTGAAAATGAATCTATGCTTTGCATAACTGAGAAGCATGCAAGCCACATCAAGATATTTGTTCCTAATAGCATGAAAGTGAGATTTTTATGAGTAGATCAAGGAAGGCTTTGCTTTTATCCCTTAGTGATACTTTTTCTATAATTTTGAATAATCACTAAATTTTCTGTAAAAAATATATAAAGGTAGAATTAAAAACATTACCCTCCAAGTCATATGCACCTGCAAATGAAAACCACTGACTAGCAGCCATTATCTAATAAATATAACCAAGATGATCACAGTTCACAACAAACCATACATCTGTAACTAAACAGCGCTATCTCCAAATGCCAGAAAAAGCATGACATGGGAAAAACCATGCACAGATCTAAATAAATATTACACATATAGTGCGATATAGTGAAAATAACACTAACATTGAAAACTGGCAACCTAGGTTCAAGTTTCACTTCACTGCTCCTTAATTGTTTGACTTCAAGCAGGTTAATAAATAGCCATTCATTCTTCTAAAAGTTTTGCATTTTATAGTTCTTACAACAATCCTATAAAACAATCCGTGTTCCCCCATTTCCAGATGAAGACACTGAAGAGTTTAGAAGCAAAATAATTTACCCAAGATCTTTCAGTCTCATTTCAAATCCAAGTTGTTTGACTCTAGAGCGTGGGTGTGAAATAGTCGAGGCTTTGCCATTTATAAATAGGAGTGTTATCTCTAAAATAGGGTTTTAATTAAAATAGCACATAAAATTGTAAATTTAAAATCATTGTTAAATACAACGTATAGAATTATTAGTCTTGTAAATTGATAAAGCAGCGATTTCTTTCTTTATTTTGGATTTGTAGTGCATCGCTCCCTAAATGGATTTGAGAATCTATTTCCTTGTCGTGGTGGATACTCTGAATTGAATTTCATTTTTGAGTCTAAAAAACGGCTCTATAGGGACCTTGAAGATAACCTTAAAAATCCACTGAAATTCAGGAAGGACCTTTTAGATCCTGGCAAATATTTTCCAAAGTGGTACACTATAGAAAAATATACTGCAACTCAAAAGCTGTCTGCATTATCTAATAATTAATGGACCAGTCTTCATATGTCATCCTTAAAAGGAAACCTATTGATTGACTTTCTATTAAAAATAAAATTCTAGGGAGATCAGATTTTAATGCCATTTACAAATACATTTTCTCCTAAGGAGAAAAAAATCTGTCCAAAGTTTGAATCCACTATAATGTGAATTGTGGTTACATTCTTTTATTTATCCATTCACAAATTTTATTGGATATTTACTATGCCAGACATTGCATAATGCACTTCAGATGCAATGATGAGACACACAGGATTATTATCTTCAGAGGGTTTAAAGTCCAGTAAGGAGAATTTTTTTTTCAATTTTTTGATCAATTTTTTTAACCAAAAGTATAATACAAAATGATAACAGAATATGCTATAAAAGGACATAAGAGAAGAAATGAACCACTGAGATATTTGACACATGTTTGAATGGTCATGCTAATACCTTTTTCATGACACAGAAAACCTATCAGCTAATTCCAAGAACTAACTGAATACAGAACTAAATCTAGCTCATTTTCCTTCATGATAATAACAGTTTCAACAACAATTCTTCACATTTTCATGGACCAGCTTTGGAAATCCTGTTAGGTCACTGCAGCAATTTAAAATCGTTTGCTAGTGCAAAATGGAATGTGGGTTTTCCTTTTTGTAACAGGAGCTGAATTTGTCTGTAGATGGCCAAACACTTAGCTCAGTTAGCAACTAAAAAGATCCCATGCCCTTTTTATGCCTTTCTCCAGTTCTGTTTGATCCAACAAGTCACCAATTAGAAGCATAATGTGTCCGAGTAAAGGGTTAACAAATATTTTCCCTTTCTCTCTTAGAGTTCGATGTTCAATTTCCTTTCTAGATCTGTTCCCTTGACAACCTGATAAAGGAGGTTTATCCACTATACTACCAGGCAGGATTGTTTAGGGTAAAAATAATCTGATTGGTTAATTGCATGCGGAGTGGGAAAAATTCTAAATGGACTATAAATACCTGACGGGGATACTATACCTTTAGAATCTTGTTACTGAACATGACTTTTGCAAAGACCGTAGAAGTCCTGCCTATGGAGCTGTTACAAGAGACATTGATTCCTATGGGACATGAAGCTTTTAAGCCGGGGAACTTTTACATCTTCTCTGAGACTCATTCTTTCATACCTGAGATGTCACCTGGGAAACCAAAGAGTAGAGTTTTTGTACTGCAGTATGGACTTCAACATGAACTGCTGTGAAGGCTAGTTCCACAGAAAACCAGTACCTGACACTTCCTGCTGACCAACTAGGGTCCTTGTTCCATATCCTTCTCAATGAGTTTGATGCCATGTGTGACTTATGATAATCTTGAGAGTCTAATTTTTAATAGAACTATTTTTTTGTGTGTGCTATGATGTACTACAAACAGCTTGAATGTGTTCTCCAAGGTTTATGTTGGAAATGCAATTCCCCAATGCAACAGTGTTGAGAGGTAGGACCTTTAAGGGGGGTTTAGGTCATGAGGGCTCTGCCCTCACCGATGAATTAATGTAGTTATCGTAGGAGTGGATTGGTTATCACAGGAGTGAGTTTCCTCCCTCCTCCCTCTCCTACATACTCTCTGCCCCTTTAGCCTTCAGACACAGGATGACACAACAAGAAGGCTCGCACCAGTTACAGTCCCCTTGACCTTGGGCTTTCCAGACTCTAGAAGTGTAAGAAATAAATCTCTGTTCTTAATAAATTACCCAATCTTTGGTATTCTGTTATAGCAGCACAAGACAGACTAAGACAAACTAGAAAGAAATCCTGGCTCTACCTTCTGAGTTTAGAATAATAGTAGATAATAAAATAATACATAAATAATTAAACAAGTCAGGAATTTTCTGGTTGCCTTTTTTTAACACACTTAATGACCAGGATCATACTGTCACTGAACCTAGTTCAACAACCACATGTCTGGCCTACAGTAGAACTGAAGAATGTTTTGTTAAATTAATTAATTAATGAGTGAATTAATGAATGATTATCACCAATAGAGTGGCTCAAGGAAGTCAGAACCTCAGCTTTCAAGTCTCACTTGAAAGCCAGCTTCTCAGGGGCCAGAGTTCTGCCCTCTCCTTGATTTTGAATCACGTTTACTGATCTTCTACCTAACACCTCATACTGGCTAACTTCCCCTCGTACCTCTGCATCCCCTGTCCAACTTTCTCAAGTCTACTCTGTGTCCAAGAGGCTGAGCAACATGAAACTTACCAACAGCCTGCCTTGCCCTCTAGCCTCCTGTTGGGCCAATGGCCACCATAAGAGATCAGAGGAAGAATGGGAAAAGAGGTTGTGGTATTTATTTCTCTAACTCCCTACCAGTGTGGTGAATTAGGATAGTTGCAAAGGTCACAGTCACTGTGGCATGGTTTTCTCTGCACTATCTATCAGCTCCAGCAGGAACCACCATATCTCATCACTTCAGGCTTATGAGTGGTAACAGCTTCCTGCTGATACTTTCCCCAGAAGATCACGCTATCCCTTGCTATTTCTCTACACCCTGTCCTTGGGCTTAAATTAGTCCCTTTATTAGATATTCCTCAAAAGCAAGTATGCTGTTTCTTTAAATGCCTTACTGAAACACCTTTGCTTTTGCTATTATTCAAATATATATTTTCCTTCTCCTAATAAGTCTACCTGGTTCAAAAACCAGCCGTAACCCACCCTCAGTGCTTCTATTATTCCTAGAAGTCTAATAACAAGCCCTTCTTGTCCTCACCTAATCTAGGTGGAATCACCTCTAACCCTTGATATTTACTTACCCTACCCTACTCCTAGAACTTTTTATACCATCCCTGGTCCAAACAAACTGTTCATGCCATTATAACCTGACCACATATACTGGCATGAAAAATAAAGGTTAATTTCTCTTTTAGGATGTAGCAGGGTATAGTTGAAAGAGGAAAGGCTTTAGGTCTAGCTAGATGAGGGTTTTAGTTTCAATTATAGCACTTCACTGATGTTTGAGTTGGTTTACAAAACAACCTAAGCTTCTATTTCTTCTGCAAATTCAAAAGAAAAAGACTTATCCTTACCTGTGAGCTATTTGATAAACACTAAAGATGATGTATGTTGATGTTTGGCATATAATATGTGCTAAAAAATAGTGGTATATTGTATTATTATTGATAACATCATTGTAATCCAAGAGCTATTATAAAACACATTCCAACTAAGAAATCGCTTCCAAAGGTCCATTCATCCATATGGAGTGATATTAAAATTCTGTTTAGTTGCCAAAATCTCTCACTGCTTATTTCTCTTATATGAATTCACAATAACAAGCAATCACAGTTATTGATTATGATTACTGCTCAAAGAGAAAAGTAAATATTTTATTGTTTCTGGTTGCTACAGATATAAAGAGCAGAAAAGTTATATGTCTGAAGCTTTTATTTCTTGCTTCTATTAAATGTGTTTTAATTTTGAAATTTGACGTTAACAAGAAAATGCCAAGTTAATTCCATTATTTTCCCTATCAATGCAACATATTGCAACAGCCATCATAGCATATAACTTGCCTGTAACACTAAAGTTATTTTTTTGTAAAGTTGCCAAGATATCTGGCACAGTTGCCATTCCAAATTAAGAATATGGTCTTTCAAAGTGCAAACATTCACAGAGTAAAACAACTTTCCAAGGCAAATGAATTTCACACCACACAAGAACAAGAAGAGACACGGTACTTCTGTTTAGAAGTTTAGCTTCTCAGCATGCATTAGACAAATCTTTAAATAGCCCTACTGACTGAATCAGCCTTATAGGCCGAATAGTTAGTAGGTTGTGAGTGGTGGTTTTTAAGGCTTCTAGAAAGGACTTTTTAAATCCCCTTTCTTTATTTCTAGTTCCCCACAATGATGTCTGAAATTCCTTTGATAAGGAACCTCAGAATAACAAGTTTAAAATGGACAAAGTTATTAAACTTAAATGTACAATAAAATTTGCTTTTGTTTTTTCCTCATCCTGATAAAGGGTTATACCAAGAAATAAAATGAATGATGGAGAAAGAGAAGATTGAGAACCTTGAAGACAAACATCATCGAGTTCATATTTGTACCTAAAACTAACCTTGCACCCATCTCTTCAGGACTTGAATAGAAATCATTAATGGTTCTTACTGCTAAAATATGTCACCTTCTCCTGGTTTTTGATGATCCTGAAATTTACATTAGGATTCTGAGCCTGTTCAAAACCATTTCTTTGCCAAACAGCTTTTATAAAAATGCTCTTATGAAGTATACAGATTCAATGTTATTATTAAACCCCAAGGTGGCCCACTAGGCTGTGGAACTGGTGGGTGACCTCTTTGGGTATTCATTTATATAGATTGAAATGCACTGGCTTTGATGACAGAGAAAGGGAAGGGCTTTTTTTTATTTCATTTTGTTTGTTTCTCATATATGGGCACTGAAGAAGAAGAGATGTGAAGAATAGGAGAATGCTTAAGGTCCCATCAACCCCTAAGGACATGTGGGGCATAAATTGAGAATTGCATTGGTAGTGGGGTTGCAGAAACTATTTTTAAGCTTTTTTTTTTTTAAAGACTGTCCACAAGCAGTGCTGCTTCAATGTCAAGGCAACAACATGCTACCCAGTGTTGGGACAAGGTTCATTACCACTTCTGCATGAATGCCAGGCCTGCTCTGACCTTGAGGACTAATGACTTTCTGAGCAGCACGGAAAAGCACCTTAACGCAGACATCAGCATTTTCACATCTAACAGCAGAGCTGCTTCATAAACAGAGATCTGGATAAGGAAAAGGTAGAACAAAAAAGGAAGAATTGGCAGAAATACGGTCAACTGGTTCGGCAGATATATTCAAGAGAACATGCGAAGAACTTTTGGGAATTTCCCTGAAATCTTACTAGTTGTAAGAAACACCAGGGGAAGACAGGATGGCTATCTGGTCAATGGAGAATGAGGTCCAGTTTCTGCATGTAAATTGCTAAGAGCTCCCATGATATATGGAATAATACAGCACAGTCAATAAGGTTTGGGGCTCTGAAGTTGAAGTCTACTTTCAAAAGCTTGCCTGCTACTTAATAGATGTAAGACTTTGACATACAGCAAGTTGGCATACAATCAGTACTTCAGTTTCCTCATCTGTAAAATGGAAGCAATAAAAGTCCATTAAGGGTTAATATATGCAAAACAGTTACAGCAGTAACTAGCAATAAAGACAGAGTTTGAGTGTTATCACTTAGTCCACTTGTACAAACAGGCTGGTGATGTCAGAGATGTCTGGAAACGAGGTTAAGTAGCATCTTCTAAGCCAAATAGTTATTTCCCGCTTTCCCTAGCATTCTAAGTCAATGAGTATAGCAACTAGTATACATCATACAAATACCCATTCAAATTGTATAAAAACAAATAAATAACAAAAGAAGCTATTTGAAACATGTTTGGTCCCTGACTGATTAGTGTGTATCAATAATGTCTTGATGAATCATAACCTGGATTTGGAAAAGCTTCATTGTGATTGATTTAACTCTCAAATTTACTTAACCCTCTTGAGTTTTGAATTGATTACTAAATCTGCACCTAAACAACCAGGTTAAGATAGTGCAAAATATTAAAAATGCAACAACGAAGTCAGCAGTCTGTTATATAATACTCATATTATATAACATTTACCTGCCAAATATAATATTCTTTTATTTCAGTCCTGATCGAATCCATCTTGGTGGCATGGGTATGTATTTATGTGTCTTCTTTTAAATCAGACTTCAGATTTATTTGAGGAGCCAAGCTGTTTGGATCATTTCGTTCTCCAGGCCAAGCTTCTATGCTGACTGATTAGATGAAACTAATTAACAGGTGCATAATTCAAATGTAAATGATATGAAGTCATTTGGAAATGAATTGATGGCTACAAAACAAATACTGTCCCAAATGGAAAAGCTCATAGAAGTTACCATTTTAGCATAGATTTTCCACAAATGTTTCGATTTTTTCTGGAAAAATAAAGTTGCCCTTGTTCAGTTTTTAGAAAGACAGTCAAAAAAAAAATTCTACAGAGTCTCTGAGTCAAAAGCCACATATATGAAGTTATTTCTGTATTATTCTTTTCTTTTTAACTAGTATCTCCAGCGATCCCATGGTCTTCATTCTCCGTATATTCCTATGACCCACTTCTTCTCTCAAGGAGAAGATCAACTGCTCAGAAGTCTTGAAATATTACTTGTTGTGAGACTCGCAGGACCAATTCCAACTTGCCTGTACCTTCCTGTTTCCTTCAGTCACTATCAGAAGTCCAAACCTCCCAAATCATCTGTTCTGTCAATGAGGTCCCTATACTTCCTTGGACATACCCCAATCTGACCCCATTCTCCTAAATTCTTCCACCCTTCCCTATAGAATTCAAAGTCTTTCATTAGCAGACTGCCCCACCTGCCTCCTCAAATTATTTCTCACCTTCTTGCTCTAATTGATATGGCTTTATCAATAGAGATATGTATGTGCTCTATGAAGCTCTATTTATAAACTCCTTACTGTGTTCTCAAATGGTAGGAACTTTTCGGTTTTCACTTTTTGTTTTTTATCTCATGCCCCATGTTTCTCAGAGCCTGAGAGTAAAGTTAGTTTGCTTCTTTTTCTCCAAATAGTTTCTCTTTATCTTTCCAAAATTCTAAATCACTTGAAGTCTGTTTCATTAGACTTTTTTTATTCATTTCTTTTTGGTGCCATGAATCTACCTCTTAGTCACTGTTCTTCCTATATTGGTGAACATAACACCTACCACAGCCAGGCACTGTGGGTCACGCCCATAGTCCCAGCATTAGGGAGGCAGAGGTGAGAGGATTGTATGAACCCAGGAGTTCAAGACCAGTCTGGGCAGCTTGGTGAGACCTCATCTCTACAATAAATCAAAAAATAAGCCAGGTGTGGTGGTACACACCTGTGGTTCCAGCAATTGAGGAAGGATTGCCTGAGTCCAGCAGGTCAAGGCTATAGTGGACATAAGTGTGTCACTGCACTCCAGTCTGGGCAACAGAGTGAGAATCAACTCAAGAAAACAAACAAAAAACCCACCGCATCCTCCTTTCTGTCCCATTATCATTTTCAATGGCCTCAACATCCACCAACAAATATGCAGGCCTTGTAGTTCCTTTACCACCTTAGTTCCAATTACTTTTTCTCCACCAACTTCAAATGGTTGTACCCTCAAGATCTAGCAATCAATAATTAAAGAATCTTCAAAATATCTCTTTTGTGTCCAAATCACTTATCTAGTAATCCATACCAATATTTTTCCACCCTCACAAAGGATGTCCAGTCCTTATACTACTTTTCACTACTTTTTCACCTCTACCTCATAACTTTGCTTCCCTTTTATTCAGCATCTCATCCATAGCCCAGAATTCAATCACCCTCTGACTCTCTGACTAATTGGATTTGGGGAAGAAGAAAAAAAAAACACGAGAGAAGAATCAGTAATGGCTCCAAAGTTTTGGAAGGATGGAGTCGCTATATACTGAAATAGAGGAAGAGTCTTCTTTCGTGGTATCTGCCCAGAGAAACCCTGGCCCTGTTAAAAACAACTATCTAATTATTCTCACCAGAATCAGAAATGAACACAGCTGGAGAAAATCCTAACTATACTGATTATTCTCACTTCAAATTTAAGTCCACGTTTCTCAGCATTGCCAGAACATTCCATGGTTCTCCCCTCAAAAATGTTCTATTGATGACTATTTCCTTGATGACACCTACTCCTCAATTCTCCAAAAACTGCATCTGCCCTACTCTCACCTGACAAACTTACCTCATAATTCAAGACAATAGATACAATCAAAGAACTACCTCAGTTCTCCATCACCAGTGTCTACTCACTTCTCTGCCTTTCCTTCTGTTCTACTGCAAGTGGTGCTGCTGCTTCCCCTTGTACTCTTTCATCTCCTCAGGAGCCTTTCCTACAGTAAGCTCTCATACCTGCTAATTATTTTCTCCAGCATTACAAATGCTCATCAATATCACTCGTCTTTAAAACAGAACAAAACCAAAACTCTTGAACCCAGCTGCCCTTCTAACTACCCTCCCATTTCTCTGAATCCACTTTTCCCTGTATTCACAAAACTCTACACTAGTTGTCTTCAAATTCTTTTATCCCCTTCTCTCTTGAACTCATTGTGGTTAGTCTTGTCCCCTTACCACCCTCTCAAACAGCTCTTATCAACTTCCATGTTGCCAAATTCAATAATAAATTTCAATCCCCAAACACACTTGGCCTTGTCAGTAGTATCTGACACAGCTGATCATTCCTTCTTTCTTAAAAGAATTCCTTAGCTTGTTTTTTTCGGTTCTCTGCCTATCTGGTCTGTCCTCAATCTCCTCATCTCATGATATTGAAGTGCCTGGATCTCAGTCCTCAGATCTTTCCTTGACTCCCTTTCTTCCCTATGTTATCTTCTGGCTTTACATATAATCGAATTCAGACCACTCTAAAATGCATATCTATAGCTGGAATTTGTCCACAGAACTCCAGACATACATATCAGAATATATGCATACAGACACATATATAGCTGTCACTCAGTATATGTGGGGGATTGGCTCCAGGACCCCCATGAAGGCCCAAATCCATGCATACCCAAGTCCCATAGTTACCCACAGATGGGAAAAGTCAGTCCTCCTTATATGCAAGTTTTGCTTCCTGTGAATACTGTCTTTTTCATCTGAGTTTAGTTGAAAAAAACTCACGTATAAATGGACCTGCACAGTTCAAACTTGTGTTATTCAAGGGCCAGCTGTTAAATATGTAAAGATATACAAGTGCACATTGCCACTTATATATCTAAGATATTGCCATGTATATCCAATAGGTGTTTCAAAATTAAAAGGTCTGAAACTTAATACTTGTTCGTCTTCTAAAAACCTACCCCTCCTGAGGTCTTTCTCGTTTTATTAACCAGCAGCCTCATCTGTCCAAAACCTTGGAGCCATTGATTCTCTTTCTCTCATACCCCAAATCTAAGCTGTCGGCAGATCCTATCAGCTCCAACTTCATTATAAATCCAGACTCCAACCACCTTTCATCACCTTCACTGCTACAGTTCTGATCAAAATCAGCAATATTTCAGGCCTACATTATCAAAATAGCCTCTTAACTGGTCTCCCATCTTCAGTTCTTCCCTTCTTGGAGTTTACACACAATGCAGTAACTACAGAAATATTTTTTTAAACATTCTTCTGCTCAAAATCTTCCATTGGCATCTCATCCAGAGTAAAAGACAAATTCCTTACAATGGTCGATACTGTCTTCCATCATCTAGTCCCTGCCTCTCCTGGCTTCATGGGCAGTCACTCTCACTACCCCCATACATTCACTTAGACCTCCTTAATGCTCCTCCAATAAACTTTTTGCTCTGTCTGGACCTCTTTCTCCTAGATACCCACGTGACTAGTGCCCCACTTTCTTCAAACTGCTGGTCAAATGCCACCTAATTACAATAGCTTTCTATGATCACACTTAGGAAAAATATCAAACCTACCTCCACCGTCACCACTCTCCATTCCTCTTCTGTTTTTATATTTATCCATTGACATTGCCACTTGTTTATCTTATCAACACCTAGCAAACTAAAGTATACATTTACTTATTTATTGTTTGTCTCTGTTACAGTGTAAATGCTACAGAGGCGAGTCTTTCTATTTTTTTTGTTTTCTTAGCATCTAGACCAGTGACTGGAACACAGGATGTGATTAGGAACTTTTTATTGAAATCCATTCATTGGATCTATGACATGGCCAACATGGAACTATTGCCACATACATGTGCACATGTGCACACACATGTACACACAAATGAATTGCTCTCTTTGCTGAACTTTTGCCATTCTTTAAATAGCTCTACTATCCACCAAGCTGCTCAGGTGGAAAGCTTCCATGTACTCCTAGGATTCTATCTTCCCCTCATACCCCACATACGATTCTTCAGCAGGTCGTGCCCACTCTACCACAAAACAGATCCTAAGTCATGCCACTTTCTTGCCATCTTTACTATCACAGCCCAGTTCCTACCTTTATCATCTTACGCCTGAACTTTTGCAAGCAACTCCTCGTTGCTCTCTATCCCCATCTTAATGTCCACACGGCAACCAAAGTGACCACTCTGAAGCTCAAATCAGAGCATATCACCCCCTGTTCTCTGGCTTCCCATTGTGACAAATAGAATCTGAAGTCCTCACCACATCCACAGGCTCTGCAGCAGTGGTTCTCACTGCCTGTCAGGTTTCATGCCTCCCATCCTCTGTACCCCAGTCACACTGTCCTTTCTCCCTCCTCAACATGCAGAGCTCACCTCCACTTCTGTTTATGTGCAATTGATGCTTCTTTGTCTTGCAATACTCCCTCCAGATCTTCATGACTGCCTTCCACCATTCAAGTCTTAACCAAAGTATCACATTCTCCCAGAGGCCTTTCTTGAAGGTTCTAACTGACCTGGTCCATTCCTGTCCCTTTCTAATATATTGCCCCATTTTTTAATGCTTCATAGCATCTATCAGTATGTGAATGAATGAATACATAAATGACTGAATTACCTATAACTGTCTGTCTCCTTCACTCTCTTAGAAGTAAAATATAAATTCCTTGAGGAAAGCAACTACTTCTTTGGTGTTCTCTCTTCTGTTCCCCATGTCTAGAATAGTGCCCAGTACATGGTATTACATAAATGGCAATGATTTGTTGGCTGGCTTCATAAAGTCTACAAACATTTTGGAATGACTAAAATGTACCTTTCTGTGTTCAAAATATTGAGGCTATATGAAAATGAAAGTAATAAATAGCTGTACTATGAGATAAAAAGATAAGCAAACAAATGATTGTGTGCAATGAGATATTCCCTTTGCTCCTCTCCACACTTTATAAACCTAAACTACATAAATTATTAGAACCAGCAGTCTATTAGAGCGAGCTATTAGCCTGTAAAATGAGTACATTGCCCTGTCATCATGACATATGCCTAAACTCCTTAATGTTTTTGGTTCCTGTCATTTTGACAAATTCAAATTTCTCTTTGCTAGACTCACTGCTTCAGATCTCTTCTTCCAGTTAATTCAAATTGCATCTTCTAAAATCTTCCCTCTTTATCACCATGACTACCTCACCACACTGCTTAAGTTCTTCCTCTGACTTCCTAGGTCTTAATAATTCAATCCACAAAATGCTTGAGTGCTATAAGCACGTAGAGTCTATACATCTCATCTCAGTCCTCAAGCTCCTGCATCTTTGTACCTACCCTCTCACCTCGATCCAGCCCCTTCATTTATTAATTCCTGTTCTTTTTCCTCCCATGGTCTTCTCTCATGTGGAGAGCATTTCCACCTCAAATACCGCATCACTCTTCTCCCACCTGTTCAACCAAACCCAAACTTAGCCCATTTAACAATAAATTTCTAGATAACAAATTACAGATTATAAAAAAGCAATTAAATACCATCCTAATATAAGTCACTATGACATAAAATTCAATATTTTGTGTCACCCCTTAAGGAAATATAATGGCAAGTTTCCTGTATAACAGTAATAAAGATATTTAATAAGAAAATTCTGATTAAAAGATATTTGTACAGTGAGCAGGCCTAAATTAAAAATTTCAAAACAGTCATTTATTTTTTAAAGTAAGGTATAGTAAGACTGTTTTCCTATTTGTTGTGCATTACAGTCAGTCCAAGAATTCTAAAAAGTATTTTAAATATATTATATCTGTTATAACAAAATTTTCAATTTTAATAAAAAATACAAATATTATGATTAAATACCTCAAACTAATTTTCAAAAAATTCAAAGCATTTTGAAAGCCTTACACAATTTAATTTATTAGAACATCCATTAGAAATAAAAATTGGATGCAAAATTCTATTATGTTCTAATGCAAACTAGACATTTGAGTTCAAATGTTGCTCAATTGTTCAAAAATGTTTCAGCATTCTGACACATGAAAATGAAGAGATTTGTTTGACTTACAATAATCAACATTTCAACATATTCCTCGAGAGGTAATTTGTATTTATTTTTTGCCTAAAACAGGAAACAGAAATGAAAAAACAAATGAGAACTATTTTTAAATGTGGAAAATACTGTTGCAAATTTTGCAATCTCAATCAAAAATTTTGAAAGGCAAAGTACTGCCACAGTCTAGTGTAACTAGAATTTTGTGTGCAAAAGTATATGGAAACATTAATAAAAATTTTCTATAATCCTGGTAGTTGTAAAAGACACACAGTTAAGGAGGAAAATCCAATTACTAAAATGTCCCAAAGGCTTATATAATCAACTCATCCTAATAAAACAACAGAAGATAAATCAAAGGTTTTTTTTTGCAAAATTCTGCTTAAATAAAGATGGTATTCAAACTTGTTCCCATTGTCCTTCTCCATTTAGAGTACAATATAATAATTAAGAATTAAAAACCTTAATCAAGTAAAATGAACATAAAATGCAATGCACAGACATTTAGTCATGATTTCTGATACATACATACACCTTGTAACCACCATCCCAATACAAATATAGAACCTCTCTATCACCCCAGAGTGTGTTCCCATGTCCTTTCTAGACCATCCCACACCTCATAAGCAACCACCATTCTGAATTCTATCACCATAGATTAGTTTTATCTGTTCTTAAATTTTATAAAACAGAATCATGCCATGAGTTTTCTTTCATGCCTGACTGAGTTTTCTCAGAATTATGTTTTTTGAGATTCATGAATATTGTGGATTGCATCCACAGTTAATTCTTTTTATCAATGGGTAGTGTTTCTCTGAACAAATATACCACTGTTGTTTATCCATTTACCTGTTGAAATTTTGAGTTGTTTACAGTTTGGGGCAATCATAAAGCAAGCTGCTATAAACATCCATGTACAAATCCTTTCATTTCTCTTGATCAATAAACATCTAGAAGTTGAATCACTAGGCAGAGATAGACATAGTTCAATCAATAATAAACTTCCAGATTACTTTCCACAGTGGTTGCACCATTTTATCCTCCTACTGGCAACACACATGAGCTCCAGCTGCTCCACATGACTAGGAACATTTGTTATGGTCAATTTTAAAATTTTAGGCATTAGTGGCTGTAATATGGTATTGCATGTGGTTTTCATTTGTATGTCTCTGATGCCTAATAATGCTGATTCCTTTTCAAGCCCTTATTAACCATATTAATCATTTCTTTCTTATCCAAATAAGATTTTACTTATAAAACAAGCCAAAACTGATTTATAAGTCTTTACTTAGAACTGTAGATGAAGCTGAAAAACAAGGTGTGGACCACTTCTATCACTTCTGAGAAGTGTCTGTTCAAGTCCTTTGCCCAATTTTTCTTTCTTTCTTTCTTTCTTTCTTTCTTTCTTTCTTTCTTTCTTTCTTTCTTTCTTTCTTTTTTTTCTTAACTTTATTTTATTATAAAGATGTGGGGTACAAGTCAGGATTAGGTACATAAGTAATATATATGCAGGTGAAGTTTGGGCCTCCAACTGGTCTTCACTTTCCCTGGTTTAGGATCAGGGACCCTTTGCATTGTTACATAACCCCCCCTTCCTTCCTCCCCTGGCAGTATCCTGCAACTGCCGATCCCTCCCTTGGGCTGTTGTGGTTAACAGATTTGTCATTTCATTATTGAGTCATAGGAATATTTTTAATGTATTCTGAAAACAAGTCCTTTGTCTGATTTTTTACTGCACCTATTTCCTCAGCACGTGGCTTTCCCTCGCATCTTTATAGCATAATCTTTTTGACAAGCAGAAGCTTTATATTTTGATGAAGATTGATTTATCATATTTTTTCTTTTATAATTAATTCCTCTCTGCAAAGTCTATGCCTATCCCAAGTTAGAAAAGATATTCTTTTTTTTAAATGTTTTATGATAGCTTATATGTTTAAGTCTGCAATCCATCTCAAATTAACTTTTATAGGGTATAAAGTAGAAGTTGAGTTTTTTATGCGTGTATTGTAATTATTAAGTTTTTAGTTACAGACTTTGTTGAGAAACAAAAACAATCCATACCTAAGATCAAAACTTAAAAATAAATCCTTTTGTTTTATATTTTGTCAGCCTTTTTATTGTTGTTGTTTAATACAACTCTTGTCCATACAATAATGGTCCAAACAGAAGTGTGCTAAACATGGTTCTATGGTCAAATTTGGTTTTATGACCAAATTCTACCTATTCCAGAGCTGTTTCCTGGGTAGCTCAAGTTAATAGAGGTCTCAGAAAGGTCTCACACATGCTGGAGTCTGTATACATGATAAGCTAATTACATCATTGGCTGTTCTTCTGAAATGCACTAGACTTGGCAAATGATTTGATCTTTTACCCAGACATCAACATTAGCAGCCATCTGCAAAATATGCAGCTGCCCATCCTGGATAGTAAGTCTGTGGCACAGATACCAGCCCTCTTTTTAATAAATATACCACAATGCTATTTTGCAGGACTTTTTAAAATACTGCAAAATAAAATAAGGAAACACTAATACCATATATACTTAATTATGGTGTCTCATTATTTTATTGAAATTTTTCTAAATCTGCAATTTCTTTTTCATGTAAGGTATACATCAGCATTCTTGCTTTAGGGAAATCACAGCTCCAATGTAATAAAAAGAAAACAAAAGCTGTGTGTGGGAAGAATTTTATCTTGCCCAAGGCCCAACAAAAGAAAGGCAATTGTTCTGAGCAGTTTACAAAGCCAACAGAAAAGCCACATCTATTAGTAAAATCCAAAAATTCTCAAAGTAACAGTGCAAACTTCATCCTTCTCCAAGCTCCCATAAGTAAAATCAACTGGGGAATAATAGCAAACATATTTCATTTTTACTTTTAGTGCATAGTTATTAACTGGCTCATGGTCTTACAAGAGTCAATAAAATATTTTAGGAGAAACCAGTACAAAATTTTGTAGTGGTACCTATTAGCTCCAAAAAATGTATTCACCACCAAGAGTCACCAAGTCTAACTTACCATAATACCATAAATAAATTGCCTGGTAGCATCCGTATCTGCTTTTCAATTCTGCTTCTCCAATTATCAAACAGCCATACTGATTAAATTCAATCAGATGGATGCACAATTTTTGGTTTATTCTGTCATTGTTTTCTATTAATACCTCTCCCTTATACTCTTTTCCATTGAAATAACTTAGGGGGTAAAGTGTTGGTGCTTTTTCTTATAGTTGTGTGTTACTAGTTACGTTCAAGAGGTTTTGTCCTTACATTTTGAAGAGAGCAACATTAGAAAGATTTAGCACTCTAAGCATGGTGAATATTGAATTTCAAGTTAGAAATTCAGTGTTTAGAGAGCTGCTCGTTTTACTGATACTTATCAAAATATAATAGTCTAGTGCTGAGTCAATCCTACGAAAATATTCTAGTTTGGAAAATATTTTTCTTAAAGTATATTTATTGATTTAGCTGTTAAAGGGTACACTGTATTTCACAAGAATTATAAGTTAGAAAATTAAGGAGAAAACATGAGTGCTTATCAAACTGAACTTGTATTAAGACAAAAAATGTTTAAGTTATAATAATTTGAATATTAGCTGAAGATATATCTATTAAGTTAATACCTCCCAAGACTTTCATACAAATTAGAGATTCAGATATCAGATAGTAACATTGAATGAAAATATTTTCCTCTACCATATTTGATTTTGATACCACACTAATCTAAAGTATTTCAGAATGGGGAGCTAGTTTCTCATTTTTGTGATTTTTTTCCATAAAATACAAATACCTAGTACCAAGTATTATAGTCAAAGAAACAAAATCCAGCAACCAGAAGTAGCTAAAAATTCTAATTCCTAGTTACACCTCTTGAAAAATAGTAAAGGAGGTTCAATGTACAACCCACTCTTTAAAAATTTTTTTCTCATTCCGATTTATTGCCAATTTTCCCCATTCCTCAGCTTTTTCACCTCTCACTTTCTACCCTTTCCCCAAGCCTCCTTTGTGTCTCCTGATGGGACTTTCCTTTTCTTTTCCCTCTTCCTTTTTATCCCTTGCTATTCACTGTTTTTCTCAAGACAATATCTCCATGCAGTTACCCATCCTTAATTCTATTATTCATGCTCGAAAAATTCCTCCGATCTACATAGTAAATTGGTTAGGCAGTGAAAAATGCATCTACTCACACATGAATAATTTCAGTCCCAGTTATAGACATATCACCTCTCTTCAAGAAGTCTCAAGATATTTTAAGGTACTCATCATTCCAGTGTACCTCACAGCTAGTAATTATCTGTCAATCAAACTTGACAGAAAGACTGAGGTTAAGCAATTTTCTCAATTAAATCGAGGATAATAAAGAATTTGGCTTAGGGCTCTGTCTCCCAAATTAAAATGTTTTCCCCATGAACACAAGAACTCTCTAAGGCTTTACATACACGAATACACCTTACTCATCTTTAAAACTGCTTTATTGGCATTAATAAACTTTCTTCACTTTACCAAAACAAAAGATCTTGATTAAAGCAAGTAATTGTGTGCAGTCACTAAATTGTGCTGTATGTGCCAATCTTTTTGCAGGATAAACATCCAATTCTGATCTTAAAAGATTCGTAAGAATCCTTCAAATTATACTGTCTGGTAAATAAGCAAAAACATGAAAACCATTATCTCAATAATTAATAATTATTATTCCTTGACTTAGGAAATAAGATTGTAGCTAATTTTATGTAAAATGTAGGGTCACTAGGTGTTTCCTTACTAAAATGTTAAGAAGGTCACAACTCAAAAAAGTCTATATAATTTTTCAGATTTAATAAAGGTAAAATTTATGACAAAGCTATGAGATAGTCTACTTCTAGTGAGTGACCCCAGATTCTACATGGCTCATGCCAGAAACATTATATATAAAATCACATTTTATCAATGTGGAAGACCAAAAAAACAGCAAATACCAGAGAAAGTTTCACTACCCTATGAAAGACCATCATAGTGCGATATCTGTTCAAGCCTAAAAGATCCTAAAATCAAATATGATTTTACTACCACTAGAAAAGATGTATGAAAGTAAAAACATAGAATCAATAATATGGGCTGTTGTTCACAAAGTATAAAGATATATGAAATTTTAATTAAAAAGTCATCTCCTTCAGAAAGCTTCCCATGATAAAGTTAAAGCTTTGTTCTATCTTATTTAATCTCAATGATCTCAACACTTTATTTATATTTGATTTGGCAGTTAAATATTGCTGGTACTCAATGCCTCTTTTACTTCTTTGAAGTCATACAAGCTTATAAGCTGTACATGAATATAGCCATGTCTGGCTAAACTTCATATATTCTTATAGTAGTATACTTAGGTCGTTCAATAAGTATTGTAGCATTGAAAATATACTTTTGATTGCCATTGTCATTAAATGTTTTTTAACTCTAAGTCTAAAAAATGTAAATATTTCTGGTAGAAAATTTGTGACCCATATTCAAACTGTTAGGTCTTTTTATTTTTTGTTGAGATTAATTAATTCATATTTATTTCTTTTCTCTGGGAATCAAGGCTGTTACAGTTCAAGATTATCACTCAACATTTCTGTTTTCCTAGTACCTGTCCTTACTGTTCCACCCCACATCCACTAGCTATCTCAAACTAAATTCACTCTTTTCAAACCTTATGTCCTTTCCCACTGACTTTTATTAAATTGTTTTTATTTCAGTTGCATTGGGGGAACAAGTGGGTTTTGGTTACATTGATGTATTGTATAGGGGTGAAGAAGTCTGGCTTTAAATGTACTCACCACCCCCACTAGTGCATATTGTATCCAGTAGGTGAGTTTTTTTGTCCCAAACCCCTCTCTGCCCCTCCCCATTCTGAATCCATTGTATTCATCTATATGGCTTTGTAGACCTAAAAATGCTTGCTCTCATCATTCATAGAATCTGTCTGCACCAGAGTACAATCTAAGCTGCTATAACAAAAAGGCCCTAAAACAGTGTTTAACAAGAAAAAAAAATACATACTTTATTCACTTATGACAGAACAGGGCAAAGGTAGATCAGTTATCATCACTGAGATTATCAAAATTACATCCCCACCTATCTACCTGTTTGGCAGTCTAAAAAAACTACAAGTCATCCTTGACTCCTCTTTCTCTTCCTTGCCCACTCACCAACACACTAATCATTAATTACCAAAATGTCCTCTGAATGCTGAAGATAACATTTGCTGTGTTCTTCACTAGTTGAAGCACTTCCTGTGTATTCCTCATAACAACTCTGGGTGTCCGGTATTGTCATTATTACCAATTTAGAAATGAGACACTGAAGCCCCGAGAGGCTAATAACAAGCCCCATATCACAGTGCTAGTCAAGTTGCAGCACCAGGATTTGCATCCAAAGCCTGACTCTGAGTCTGTAGTCTTAACTCTTTTTTTTTTTTTAATTTTTAAATTTAAAGATGTGGGGTACAATTCAGGTTTAGGTATACAAGTGTTTATAATGCAATGCCCTTGTTGATGAAGTGTGCGTCCCTGGCAGTGTCCCACTACTGCCAATCCAACCCCTCCCTCCCCTGGCAATTTCCCACTACTGCCAATCCCTTTCTTATAGTATTATAATAATTGTTCAAGGTCCACTTATGAGTGAGAACATGTGGTACTCAGTTCTTTGTTTCTGTGATAGATCACTGAGTATGATCGACTCTAAACCCATCCAAGTTACTGCGAAGTTCATAATTTTGTCCTTCTTTATGGCTACATAATATTCCATGTTGTATATGTACCATATTTTTTAATACAGTCCTCTTTTGATGGACAGCACGGTCGGTCCCATGTTTTTGCTATTGTGAATAATGCTACAATAAACATGCGTGTGCAGGTATCATTTTCATAGAGTGATTTGAGTTCCTCTGGGCATATTCCCAGTAGGGAGATTGTGGGGTCGTATGGAAGGTCTATTTTTAGATCTTCTATTGGATTAAAAAAAAATGTGGTACATATACACAATGGGTTATTATGCAGCCATAAAGAAAGACAAACATATAGACTTCACAGCAACTTGGATGGATTTGGAGTCAATCATACTCAGTGAACTATCACAGAAACAAAGAACAGAGTATCATATGTTCTCACTCATAAGCGGACCTTGAACAATTATAATACTATAAGAAAGGAATTGGCAGCAGTGGGAAACTGTCAGGGGAGGGAGGTGGGATTAGCAGTTGAGGGAAACTGCTAGGGGAGGGAGGGGCATACCTCATCAACAAGGGTACCTGCATAATCAACGTTTGTATACTTAACCCTGAATTGTACCCTACATCTTTATAGGAAATATATATATATAAAATGAAATCGTCACACTGTTTTCCACAGAGGTTGGACTAGTTTACACTCCGACCAACAATGTAGAAGTGTCCCCTTCCCCCACCCCCATCCTCTCCAGCATCTGTTGTTTTTTGAGTTATTGTTGCTGGCCATCCTTACTGAAGTTAGGTGGTATCTCAGTGTGATATTAATTTGCATTTCTTTGATGACTAGTGGAGCTGAGCTTTTGTTTCATGTATCTGTTAATTCAACCATGACTATAAACTACTTCTTTTTCTCTTAAATATTTCTGGAAATTGCTCAAATCTCACCAGATAGTTTAAACCACATCATCTCTTCCCTGACTGAACAGAGTTGCTGCTAACTAGTCTCTAAGTCTTCACTCTGTCCTCTCCAACCAGAGATGTTCTGGAACCTGCTTACATCAGCTCACGAGCACCAACGTCACCATCTCTTTTCGTCTTCACATTCAGCAACATCATACTGATAGTGTTAAAGCAGCATGGTGGACCTATTTACACCACAAAAATGGACAGACACCACAAATCAGAGTTCTTCTCCCGCTGAAGAGCCAATTTTTAAACATTTGTTAGCAATCCAATTCGTTCTTCACATACTGGTCAGAGATTATTTTTTTTAAATCCACAAGGCTAATTGCAACCATGTGATCAACTTTTCAAACTTCATAAATCCAGACTACTTGTCTCTTTTGTGTATTCTTGGAAGACAGTGAATGTCATTATCCTATCACTGTGTTGCAACAGTCTACTACTACTTGTTTTTATTTCCCCATTAGACTGCTTGAAAATGGGAGCATATCTTTCATTTGTAGCCCTAGCACCTAAAACAATGCCTGAAACCTAATTAGAGCTTAACAAATATGTTTTGAGTAAATGAATGAAATAACAAATAAAAATATTCCTCAAATGCTGCCAGTCCTCACACCACTCCTCTTAAGAAATATCTTCATTAGTGTCTATTCCTCAGTTTATGAACCATACATTCCAGGACTTTATGGATTATTGATAATCTATCAGAATCCCCAGATCACATTTTTTAAAAGTCAGTAATAAAGCTGACCAAGTTCCTAAATATTAGAAACAGCTATCCTCATCAAAGCCACTAAAATGCTTTTTTGCATTTTATTTGCTCATATTGTACAAAGCTTGGCTTGGAATAGAATTGCAGCCTCAGCTTCCACCTTATAAACGTCTTCTGGGAAAGAAAGTACTTCTTGACAGCTAGCTTCTGTAGCTGGAGAAGTGCCACAAAAATCTGAATATGCTGCTGTTCCTTAAAATAAAACCCTCTTCATTCATGTAATTAGCGTTGCTGTAGAAGCATTATTTTCACAGATGAGTACAGCATAATTAAGGCAATGTACAAATTTCATCTCCAACTAGAATTTTGACATAATCTATTCCAAAATTTCACCCCCTAAGAAACTTAATACAATTTCAACATCTTTTTATTTCTACAAATCATGCACACACACACACGCACAGTGTTCTGCCTGGAATAGCTTATGTCAGCATGTTAGAGCCTCTTTTCTCAAGTGGTAGTACCCTGGCTAACTCCCTTTTATCTCACATTCAAATTACTTTAACAATTTCTCAACCCCTGTTTTAACTTAGATGGCCCTCACTAATATAACCTAGATTGGTCACCTACTGTGTGCCTGGCCCTGAAAAACCAGAAATAAAATGATCACAGAAGATTCCTTTCCTCAGGGAGGAGAAAAAGAGTAAACAAGTGAACAAATAAACTATTTTCAGTAAAAGTAAGTGCTATAACAAAAATAAAGAAAAAGGGGAAAGAATGACAGTGTGGCTAGGTCAGAGAGTAAGTGAGTTTGGTAGGATACTTTTGATAGGATCATCACACAAATCCGATCTGAAAGAATAACACATAAATCCTGACAGGAAAAAGATAACCAAATGTATATTAGAAGGAAAAGTTTTCTAGGTAAGAGGAATAGCAAACTCAAATACCTTGAGACAGGTAAGAATATAGTAGATTCGACTGACAGTAATGAAAGAATTGTGATTTTAAATCACATGGTCTCCCACCATATTTAATTTTATTCTCTTTAAGAAAATACATACTCATAGTTTTGTTTGGTTTTAGAGGCATGGTCTCACGTTGTTACTCAGGCTGGAATGCAGTGACATGATCACAGCTCACCACTGCCTTGACCTCCTAGGCTCAGGCGATCCTTCCTTCGAACTCAGCCTCCCATGTAGCTGAGACTACAGTTGCATGCCACCATAACTTGCTAGTTGTTTTTTTTGTTGTTGTTGTTTGTGTTTTTTTTGTAGAGGTGAGGTCTTACTATTGTGCCTAAGTTGGTTTTGAACTCCTAGGCTCAAGTGATCCTCCCCCCTTAGCCTTCCTAAATGCTGGGATTACAGGTGTGAGGCACGAGCCCTGCCCATATTTGTAGTTTTAATCATCAGCTTAGCAAGCTGCCAACACGAACTCCCTGTGTGCACAGTGGCACACCACTATATATTATTTCAATAACACAGGTACAACAGATGTAAATAACCTCAAGAACGTAAATAATAATTATCATATGAATAAAAAATTAGAAACTGATAGGTCTTGAGTTTTTATCTTTTTAAATAGTACTTATTTAATTGTGATTCTTCATATTTAATGTTTAGCAATGGCTGTATTTAATAACTGACTGACAAAAGTTCTTATAATTTAACATTTGATTCTTGCAAGCTGATACAAGCCATCTCCATCACACCACTGCTGCATGCTTTCTCCAAGTGAGGCTCTTTGATCAGAAACAAAAAAAAAGTGTCTATAAAAATATTCATTTTTGCATTCTGCTTCCTGCTGCCAAACAGCTTCTCCTACTTCCCTATCACCCACCTGAAAAAAGAAAATAAAGAAAAAAGAAATGGTTTGTAGACATATCATTTGTGTCATATCTTGGGAGGTAAACAGTTATTTTTAATTTTTATGATTTCTTATCTATGGTTGTTAAGATTAAAACCCAAGGTTCCATATTAGTTACTTGCAGTGGCAAACTCATAAAACTGTTGTGAGTAATGGTATAATATAACAAACTTAAATTGAATACTAAGGTTACTAAAATGCTTTTTTAAGTGCCTAAGCGTTGAGATAAAAAAAAAACTAATAATTATATGATTCGATGACTAAGCAGATGATAGTTTTAAAAAATAAGTGTTTTTAAAAAGCAAAATACATAGAATAAGATGCTTAATAACCTGTATTATTATGTTCCCATTTGATAAATCTACGAGCATTGCCTGGATGGTAACACTCTAAACACTGCCTTATTAAGAGTTCGTAATTTTATTATTTTCCTACCCTTAGCCAGATCTCTGCAATCAACCATCTAAATTTAATTTTGTTAACAAATGGTTTACCAAACATTAATGATTTTCACTATCTGTTGGGGGCCCAAAACAGCTGTTTCCATTTATTTCCAAGAGAAAACAAATATACAGAAATATGCAATGCTACTTCTAAGGGTGCAAACAGTGAAGGAACAATTACAAATAAACATCACAAAAGTATAAAATCATATTGTTTTTTAAATATGTTCTTTAGTTATAAGTGAAACGCAAAATTACAAAAGATCATGGGCTTATGCGAAGAAAATTGCTAAATGGTTTTCTTTAACAATAGTTTGCCTAGGCATAGTTTGGCACATATTCTGCTCATATCAAAAGACAGATGTACAATTTTACATATGCAGGATTGTTTCAAATGAGCAGCATTATAAAACCTAGGCTAATAGCCAAACTGGCCTGAAGGTCTTACTAACAAATGTAACTTTCAAAAACAACAAAAGAAATGGCCTGGATACCCATCAAGTAGACAGAATTGATTATAATTCACTAACTCCCCAGTGGGGTCATACATTTGGTATCAGAATAAGGATTGCCTTTGGCTATAGAGTCTACTCTAAAACACAGACACAGTAGACCACTCATCTTTCACTTAACTTATTATAATCAGATGAAGCATTTAGTTACATGTATTTTTAAGGAAGATGTTATGTTCTAAATCCCAGAAACTTAGATGCTGAAAGGCAAAAAGCATCATGTGTAGTCCAGGAACCTATATGGGTTTAAGGTTTTGCTATGTTGCAAGTAAAAAAATGAATAAAATTTACTAAGTATTGAACATGTTAATCCAACTAAAGTTTTAAACAAAAATATATAAAAATTAAAATTTAAAAAGTTAAAATAGACATATAACCACGTCAACTGAGTAATCAATACTAACATCACCAGTAATATGACATAACAATTACCCCCTGAAAGACTACACTGAAAAAGTCTTAATTAATAACCTCAATTCAATCGTAAGAAAACATTAGACAACGTTCAATTGAAGGAGAACTTACAAAACCTGTCTCACCATTACTCTTCTAAAGTTTAAAAGTCATAAGAGAACAAGAAAGACAAAGGAATTGTCACAGATTGGAGGAGATAAAGGATAAAGTAAGTAAACACAATGTGGGATCTTGAATTGAATTTTGAAACAGAGAAAGCAGGATATTAACAGAAAAACTGGGGGAATATTATTGAAGTCTGCCATTTGTTTAAAAAATGTCAGCCGGGTTCGGTGGCTCAGCCTGTAATCCCACGCCTTGGGAGGCTGAGGTGAGTGAATTGCCTGAGCCCGCGGGTTCAAGACTCACCTGGGCAACTTGGCGAGACCTCATCTCTACAATAAATCAAAATTAGCCGGGAGTAGTTGCGCGCGCCTGTAGTTCCAGCTATTTGGTAGGCTGAGGTGGAAGGATCACAGGTCGAGGCTGCGGTGGCCAAGAGTGGCCACTGCACTCCAGTCTGGGTGACAGAGTGAAACTCCAACTCAAGGAAAAAAAAAAATGTCTCAGTGTTAATTTCTTTGTTTTGCTCTTTGTACTGTGGTTATGTAAACCTTAGGTGAAGCTGGGTGAAGTCTATATGTGAAAACTGTCTGTACTATCTTTGTAAATCTTCTGTAAGTATAACATTATAACAAAATTACAATTTTAAATTTTGCATAAAAGGTATATAAATTTGCCACACATAAAATACAGAGAAAAACAAAATGTGCATATTTTATCATCAAACAAAACAAATAGTTGATTGCTGATTTGTTCCTTGATTTGTTGTTTTCTCTTATCTTTTTCTTCTAAGCCTCTGAACACTTGTCTTTGTCAACGATGAGCAGAGAAAAGCACATATTTTGCAGCCCGAATGCCTAGCTTCAGGATCTATTTCTACCATTTACTGTATGATTTGGGGCAATTAAATTAACTTTCTGTGCCCGGTTTCTTTGTGGTACAAACGAAAAGAATAATATCAGCCAAAGAGAGTTGTTGTAAAAATAAATGAGTTAATATATGCAAAGCATATGTTAGAGCAGTGTGTGCCCAGAGTAAGTACCATTTGACAGAAATACCAAAATAGGTGGAGGCAGAGTAATATTTCTTACTTCAGAAACAAAGTGGGACAGCTATTCCCCTTACTCTCTTGCTGCAAGAAAGCTGACATTATTGGAAGGTGGCTTAACTATTCAGACACTCCTGATAGGCACTTTTTTTTTGAGTTGGAGTCTCACTCTGTCAACCAGGCTGGATTGCAGTGGTGCACACTCATGGTCATCGCAGCCTTGATCTTCTGGGGTCAGGTGATCCTTCCGCCTCAGCCTCCCAAGTATCTGGAACTACAGACACGCACCACCACACCCAGCTGATTTTTTGATTTATTGTAAAGATGAGGTCTTGCCAAGTTGCCCAGGCTGGTCTCAAACCTGTGGGCTCAGGCAACTATCTCACCTTGGCTAATGAGCATTTTGATTGCTGAAAGGGTAATGTGTGAAGGGGCAGCATTAGCAGAATCAAAAAAGCGAAAAATTCTTCTCTCCATCATTCTAGCCAAACTCCAGGTAGAAATCAGGTTGTGCCCTTGACTGCCTCCCTTTTGTGTTTCCTAGATTCTAGGACTGGATATTTCCAATCCTAGGTCCCCAGAGCTCCTCGGCTCTGTGAGCCAGCAAATACTCTCTCAACAAATCCCTTCTCTGCTTAAGTTAATAAATGTTGCTTCTGTTATTTGCAGCCAACTACAACCATGCTGTGTTTACCCTAGTAGCAGTATCCAGTAACCCAGTTTCTAAAGTCTGAGAGGAGCAGTGCCCATGAGACTTGCTTCTGAAAATGTGGTCCACATGAAGTTTGTTGCGTTGATATTTGAGATAATAAGCTAAAGGGAAAAAAAATCCTCTTGGGATGTAGGCTGCTTGAGGAAGAGCATATAGTATTTCAGTCATGTCCCAACTGCCCAAAATATAAGTTCTTGCTAGTCCCAGTATAGACAGTAAACAAAGGTGAATGTCTATTATTCATGGGGATTTAATTGACTATTGTAATAGTACAACTATTGATTGGACTAATATAAAAAATGGTTCATAGTTTGGGTTTATCCTCAAGACAACTCATTATAAATTAAACAGTGAAAGTTCAATCTGTACCCTTTAATAGATGACTTATAATAAGACTTTTATACAGGATAATGGCCATGCATGACTATCTTTGTGTTTCACATCTGGGAAAAATTTGGGAAGATGAAATAATTTCTGAAAGACCTAGATTAACATGCAAATGTTATGTTATTTATGTAACAAGCAAGAACTCAGGGGAAATTCATTAGGCTTTCAAAAAAAAAAAACCTTCTTAATTAAAAGCTTCGGTGAAGCCGGGCTCGGTGGCTCAGCCTGTAATGCCGCGCATTTGGGAGGCTGAGATGAGTGGATTGCCTGAGTCCGCTGATTCGAGAACCGCCTGGGCAACTTGGCGAGACCTCATCTCTACAACAAATCAAAAAAAATTAGCCGGGCGTGGTAGCACACACCTGTAGTTCCAGCTATTTGGAAGGCTGAGACGGAAGGATCGCCAGAGCCCAGCAGGTCGAGGCTGCGGTGGCCGGGAGCAGCCACTGCACTACAGTCTGGGCAACAGAGCGAGACTCCAACTCAAAAAATAAATAAATAAATAAAAATAAAAGTTTAGGTGATCAGATTACAGAGTTAAACTACACCCTAGGCTTAAATTAGGTAAGATTTCAGAAGAATCTACAAAATAGTATTCAAATAGTTAATCATTTGAATACACAAGCAGAAATTTCCATGATGGTTTGTGAACTTAATGTATAACAGGCAGTGTTTATGCATTGCTAATCAAGAGCTAAGAATTCTAATGGAGAATCATGCCATTGGCATGTTATTAAAGGTTATTCCCCCAAGGTAAATATTGTACTGAATGCTTTAATTCATCCATTGTAATTTAGATAATCGTTTGGTTTGATTTTATATATTACCATGGTTTTGATGGATATTTAGTCAACTACAAACTAGTCAGAAAAAGTAGAAACATTTTAAAGACTATAATACAACTATAAAATAGTAACAAAAAAGGCAAATTGAAACACACACACACATATATACACACACACAAAACCACAATATTTAATTTAAAATGTTTCCTGGTGCCAAAGGAGAAAAAGTACTCTTCCCACCCGCCCTTAGGAAAATTGAAATTTTAAACGTTGTCTCTGTCTCTTTGGGATATATGTAAATCTTTTTAAAAGCTTACTACTAAGCCTCTTCCTGGGAATGTATGTCTTGTAACCTCAGAGCTCTTTCTTTGAAATGTGAACATCTTGTAGGATGGCCTTGCTTTGTCTCCCTCTCTCTTCAGAATCTGAGCCTAAGCACTGGATTCTGTGATGTAACATCCTGCTTGTCATCAAGATACAAGAAGTTGTATTTTTTTCTTGATAAAGACAACGACCATGTATGTACTGGACTGTGTCTGCTTGGCTATGTAAAAGGGTGAGATTTCTTTCCTCCTTTACAATCTCCTTAGCAGATCGCCTGTAGTGTGCATCTCAGTCTTATTTAATGCTTATTCAATAATAGAACTGTTCTGTTCTTTTCTGTATTTTTATAGAAAGGATTCGCTGGTTTAGCAGGAGGTTTTATTTCTAAGCATATTGCCTTAACCCAGCTTAGTAGCGACGGGGTATAATGGATATAATCCCTATAACAGCTAGTTGACCTCTTTCTGAATAAACCCATTCCCAGGTCTGGAAAGTTGTGTAGGATATGTCATTTGACACAAGAGGATTAAATAAAACAAAAACTGATCAATATAATCTACCAGCAGTGCTACCTGAAGGGGAGCAGGGGACAAACAAAACTTCTAAACAGTATGTTCTTTTTATGTTAATTCAGCATCACTCCAATACCAAAGCAAGTCACACTAGAGAAATATAATTTCCACACACAAGAGAACAGTATCCTTATGACATAATAAGAGACAGTGAACCACAAACACTTGGAGAGATTTATAATCTGGTAAAATAAATCTCCCAGAAGGCTGGAGCTTTTCCAATTTTAACTCTTTTTTTTTTTTTTACAGCACTCTGGAAAAGTGCTGAGAAAACTTTCAATGTTCAAGGTAATGACATTGACAAGAATGAGTGATCAGAAGCTTTGACTGCCTAGACACATGGTTTTGTACAATGGAGAAAGACGTGTATTCATGGTGCTTTCTAAACTAAAAAGTCTTTTGATGTTAGTGGCTTTCAGTGCAGGTTGCAAATGAAAGATATTTTCTCATCTGTTTTTCTATTCTTGTGTACAAAGTATGTGAATATCTCCTAAATTATGATCTGTGGAACATCAGTGTACCACAAAACTCCATGGAAGAAGAAGGGAGTTCTCTGGTTCCTTACACTCCATGGGGGAAGAAGGGAGTTCTCTGGGATTCTCTTGAGGTTTTACAATCTAGGTTAGAATATTAAAGGTTATAAGGAGACCCATAATAAAGAAAACCAATTAATCAAAGCCTTCTGAATTATCTGAGCATGAATCCTCCTCCTTTTCCTTTTCAACCAGTGAATAATAATAGTAATAACAATGGCTGTTATTTACTGGGCACTTACTATGTGTCTAACATGCTTAATCCTCACAAAAACCATATGAGGAGCATACTATTGTGACTATCTTCATTTTACAAATGAAGAAACTGAGGCTTAGAAGGGTTAAGTAACTTGCCCAAGGACATACAGTTGTGGTGAAGGAAGACCTGTATCTAGAACATCAGACTCCACTCCGCTGCCTCTTCTTCTTGGCAGAAGAGTGGCATAGCCAGTCCAGCTTCAAGGTTACTGTTTCACTTCAGTTCACATTCATTCTTCTTAATGGCTTCCATTTTATGGTAGGTGAATTATGTTCCCTGATTTGCATACCTATCCGCTTCAGTGTCATCATTTCATTGTCTTTTCTCTGCATGTTGGCAATGCTTCTTTGATTTGTCTTCCACAGAGTTCTGTGCCTCAGTTTTTCTGTCTGTTTAATAGAAATAATACTACCACTCAAAAAACACAGATGCTGGAAAGGATGCAGCATAAAGGGAACATTTCTACACTGTTGGTGGGAGTGTAAACTAGTACAGCCTCTGTGGAAAACAGTGCAGCGATTCCTAAAAGATCTAAAACCGACCTTCCATATGACCCTGCAACCCCCCTACTGGGAATACACCCTGAGGAACTTATATCACTCCATAAAAAAGATACCTGCACATGTATATTTATCGCAGCATTGTTCACAGTAGCAAAAATATGGAATCAACCGTGTTGCCTGTCAAAAGAGGACTGGATTAAAAAAATGTGATACATATACATGATGGAATATTACGCAGCCATAAAGAAAGACAAAATCATGAACTTCACAGCAACCTGGATAGACTTAGAGTCTATAATACTGAGTGATGTATCACAGAAACAAAGAACTGATACCACATGTTCTCACTCATAAGCAGACCTTGAACAAATATCATAATGCTATAAGAAAAGGATTGGCAGTAGCAGGAAAATGCCAGGGAGGGTGGGGTGGGGAGGCAAGATTGGCAGTAGTGGGAATCTACCAGGGGAGGGGGGCACACCTCCTCAACAAGTATACCTGCATAATGAACATTTGTACACCTAATCTTGAATTGTACCCCACATCTTTAAAATTAAAAAAGAAAAAAAAAAGAAATAATTCTACCAGCTTCATAGGTTTTTGTGAGACTTCAGTAAACAAGACCTAAAGTGAAAAGTCCTTTGAGCACAAGTTTGCACAAGAACCCAGGAAATATTCATGATGATGCTGATGATCGTTATTTTAATTACTGCTGCTGTTTTCATCATTGTTTCTACACAGAATCAGGCTTCTCGTGGTTATGGAAAACAATGTATTGGTAAGAGATGAATAATAAGAATTTGTGCTGGACACGGTGGCTCACGCCTGTAATCCCAGCACTTTGGGTTGCCAAAGCAGGAGGATTGCTTGAGCCTAGGAGTTCAAAACCAACCTAGGCAACCCCCGTATCTACAAAAAAATTTTTAAATGAGCCAGGCATGGTGCCTTGCGCCTATCAGTCCAGCTACTCGGGAGGCTGAGGTGAAAAGATTGCCTGAGCCCAGAAGGTCGAGGCTGCAATGAGCCATGACTGTACCAGTGTACTCCAGTCTGGACAACAGAGTGCCATGTTATTTAACCTTGTTAAGCTTTAGATGAACAGAGACAGCACCGCATGCCTCATAGGGCTGTGATAAGGAGCAAATAAAACAATTTTTTAAAAATAAATTAAAAGGTAGCATGTATACAGCAGGGGGACTACGAGCCCCTTGTGAGTAGGTACGGATCTTATTTCTGCCAAGGGCATGGAATAAAAGAGAAATATAGCCAGGCATGGTGGTGCATGCCTGTAATTCCAGCTACTTGGAAGGCTGAGGCGGAAGGATCACCTGAGCCTAGTAGGTTGAAGCTGCGGCAGCCGTGAGCATGCTATTGCACTCCAGCCTGGGCGACAGAGTGAGACTCCAACTCAATAAATAAATAAACAAACAAATAAATAAATAAGAGAAACAAAGGTCTTCATACCTACTCTCAGAAGAACAAGATTTTTCTCTCTTTTATCCATGAGGACTATCCAATGCTTTTTTCAGTCTTATTTTCATGGACTTGCAATGAATGCTAAATCCTTAGAATCTAACAAAAGTAAAGAGACAATCCTCATTTTTTTTCCTGTTGTGGCTTTTCATGTTTTCCTCTGTTTTTACAGACATTTAGACTGGAAAGTGGAAATAAAAGCATTAGGGAAAGTCAGTGAGATGCTATTTTTAACCAAAATCATGGAATCTTGCTTTTTAAGGCTATTCTTTATCAAAATCTGCATACTTTAAAAACACTTCTAAGATTTCTTTCCAGTTCTTTACTTAAATCTCAGGAAGATTTTCTTACTTGAACAGAGCAATTTTATGAGTCTAGAATCATTTCATTCGTGAATTTTAAAGATGTCTAACACCTGTATAGCTGCCATATTAGTCAGGGTTTTTTGGGAAAACGGAACCAAGCGAATATACATATGAAGAGATTTATTACAAAAATTGGTTCATATGATTATGAAGGCCAAAAAAATTCCACAATCTGCAAGCTGGACAACCAGAAAAGCCAGTGGTGTAATTCAGTCCAAGTTGTAAAACTTGAGAACCAAAGAAGCCAATGACATAAGTCCAATCCAAGTCCAAAGACTGGAGAACCAGAAGCACCAATGTCTGAAGGCAGGAGAAGATCAATATCCCAGCTCAAACACAAACAAATTTGCTCTTCCTCGGTTTTTATGTTCTATTCAGGCCCTCAACTAATTGGATGACACCCACCCATATTAGTAAGGGCAGTCTTCTTTACTCAGTCTACCAATTCAAATGCTGATTTCTTCTAGAAACACCTTCACAGACACACCCAGAAACAATGTTTTACCAGCTATCTGGGCATCACTTAACCTAGTCAAACTTGACACATAAAACTAACCATCACAATTACATTAAAGAACTATATGGGACCTGGTGCAGTGACTCACACCTGTAATCCCAACACTTTGAGAGATTGAACAGAAGGATTACTTGAGGCCTGGAGTTTGAGAACAGCCTGGGCAACATTGCAAAATATTTAAAAAGTAGCCAAGTGTGGTGGTGCACACCTATAGTCCTAGCTACTCAGGAGTTGGAGGAGGGAGGATCACTTGAGCCCAGGAGTTCAAGGTTGTAGTGAGCTATGATCATGCCTTTGCACTTCAGCCTGGCAACAGAGCAAGACCCCATGAAGAAGAAGGAGATAAGAAGGAGAAGGGGGAGGAGGAAGAGAGGGGAGAGGGAAGGAAGGAAAGAAGGAAGGAAGGAAGGAAGGAAGGAAGGAAGGAAGGAAGGAAGGAAGGAAACAAGGAAAGAAGAAAAGAAGGAAGAGAATTTTATGGAGCAACAAATTAAATTATCATTTTGCAACACTTGCTCTGTCTAGAAGTAGATCATCACTGAGTTGTTCCCCATTCTTTGGATCTGGTGCTGATTTGTCCATTGCCAGCAGCATCATTGGATTTTGAACCTAGAGCAGCATCCCTGAACAAGGGCTTTGGGGAAGCAGTCTTTTAGAAACTACCACGTCATTCCCATAGAGATTCTGTAATTTCTCTCTCCCATCACTGCTAGAGAACTAGTGTTACTGAATAGTAATGACAATAATAACTCCAATGAACACTTGTAGAGCTTGCTCTATGCCAGGCACTGTTCTAACCACTTTATATTATTAATTCATTTAATTTCAGTCTTGTAGCAACGTGATGAGCTGGGTTCTGTTATTATCCCTGCTTTACAAATGAAGAAGCTGAGGCAGACAGAAGGGAAGAAACTTGCCCAAGTTCACACAGCTAAAAGCAGCAGAGCTAGTAAATAGCACAACAGAGATTTAAACCCAGGCAGCCTGGCTCCAGAGTTTTCATCACAAGGCTGTACAAAACGAGGCAAGTGTGCCTTCCTCAAGAACATTGGGAATGAGGAAGGGGAAAGCCTGGCATCATCTCTAAGCAGGAGCACACCCAACTCCCACCTAACAGCAGCTTTAGGCAGAGCAAGCCTCTTGGTTTGTTGATGATGCTTCTCAGAGTCAGTCAAGTCCAATGAAAGAGAAGTTTAAAGCTGAACCATCAGGATTCTGAAAACTAGTAGATAGAAAGCACGTTAGAACCTGTTCCGGAGAATGTTGGCATTGTTAACAGGATTGGAGAATCAGATCTCTGCCTTCAGGGATCTTAAGTTGCATTCGGGAAAAACCAGAATATAAATATGTCATTTCAATTCAGTGAAAAAAAAAATAGCATGATATGCTCCAGGTGTTACAAAAGCACAAAGGAGCAATGTTTACCCAGCTGGGTGAGAAAGAGGATAATCAAAGAAGGCTTAAGATAACTAAAACCATTTTCCAGGACCAGAGACCAATAAATACAGCATTTTATCTTTATAATCAATCAACAAAAACATTTTTAGTGTTATCTCTGCTTGTCATCATTAATTAGAAACATGAAAATACTATTGAAAGTGATTCTAGTTTTCAGTTTTCTAAGTATCAAATTCACAAAGTTTTTGGTTTTTGTTTTGTTTTGCCAAAAGTGGACTATGTACAATGAAAATGTCTGTTTTCATATTCACTTAACTTCTTTTTAGAATGTCTATGTGTTCTTATATCTGTAGAAATGTACTGAATAAGTCATTTAAAAATTTTTAAACACATATTATGTTCTAGCATGTAAAATAAGCAAATCCATAAATTATTTTCTTAAATGAACCATATAAACTCTACATGTGTTCTAAATACACTCTAGCTCTTTTCTGTATGGTGACCCTAAGAATATTCAACACAGCAGGGTGCAGTGGCTCATGCCTACTATGGGAGGTGGAGGTGAGAAGATTACCTGAGTCCAGGGGTTTGGGAAACTTGGCAAGACCTCATCTCCACAATCAATCAATCAATCAATAATTACATACGACTGCATAAATCTACCTAAGGCACTACCAGAAATAATTCAAATTGAGGATAATCTTTAATAATGTTGGCGGTATCTAGGGTCCAGATGCAATTTAGAATTAGCCTGAAAATCTAATCTAACATGTGTGCATTGTTCATATTCCTATGACAAAAGTGTGGCTTATCAAATTGGACCACTGAGGCTTACAGATATATGAAAAATAAAATCTAATATGTGAAAACTGAATAGAATGGAGAGGTTAGATCCATACAGCCTTCCAAGGTTACCACCGGAGAGGTGATGACCAAGATCAAGGAAACTGAATAATGGATGGGAGAACGGTGCGGTGGGAAAACAGCTCAGCTGGGCCACAGTTAGGCATTCTAACTCTAGCTCTGAGTTTGTCACCATCTGGAAACACAGAGCCTTGGAACATCAACATGCATAAAATAAGGCATTGAACTAGAGGCTGATGTCAAAATCTGAAAAATCTAAGATGCTCTAATGTTGTCTTAAACTCTTCACTTTTTTTTTTTTTGAGTCGGAGTCTCACTCTGTTGCCCAGGCTAGAGGTCACGGCCACCGCAGCCTTGACCTGCTAGGCTCAGGGAATCCTTCTCCCTCAGCCTCCCGAGTAGCTGGAACTACCGGCACATGCCACTCTGCCCAGCTAATTTTTTGATTCATTTTAGGGAGGTCTCGCCAAGTTGCCCAGGCTGGTCTTAAGCACCTGGACTCAGACAATCCCCTCGTCTCTGCCTCCTAAAGCACTGGGATTACAGGCATGAACCACTGTGTCTGGCCTACATGCTTTTTTAGCTGTAAAAATCATTGTCTAAAATTAAATGGTTCCTAAGAATCATTCAATTATTTTCTAAACCAGAAATAGGCTCCATTGGACCCAAGGCAAGATAGTTGATCATCATGATGCCTAGTATCTCTGCTAGCCTAATACGTTGGGGAAATACCAGAGATTCCCTAAACTGTTTCTTTGGGGAATAATGAGACCAAGTAATCATTAATTCATGAAACGGACTTTTATGAAGTACCCTTTGTGCCCAAACCTTTTCTGAGCACTGGAAAATCCAAGATGAATGTTATGGCCACTTCCCTCCAGAGACTCACAATCTAATGAGTGAGAAAAATAATTTCCCATTTAAGATATGATTTTTTTCAATCAATAGAGAGATCTTGACTCATTCATTCTGCAAATATATATCAAGCTCTTGCTATGTGTCAGGTACCATTCTAAAAAGCACTGTGAATATAATCATGAAAAATTAAAGTATAGGGGCAACCCTCTTCAGATCCCCTCCCATTTGGGAGCTTTTCTGTCATCTTAATAAATCCTATTTTCTCACCCTCTGGTCGTCCATGTCCCCCATTCCTCCTGAGTGCGAGACAAGAAAAAAGTATAGCTGAGAGTGGTTGCTCACACCTGTAATCCCAGCACTTTGGGAGGCAGAGGTGAGACGGCTGCCTGAGCCCAGGGGTTTGAGACCAGCCTGGGCAAATAGTAAGACCTCGTCTCTACAGTAAAACAAACAATTAGCTGGGCATGGTGGTGCACACCTGTGGTTCTAGCTACTTGGGAGGCTGAAGCAGAAGGGTTGCCTGAGTCCAGCAGGTCAAGGCTTTGGTGGCCATGAGCATGCCACTGCTCTCCTGCCTGGGTGACAGAGTAAGACTTCAACTCAAAAATTAAATTTTAAAAGGACTGTGCTCTGAATTCCCCTATTGGGAATATACCCAGAGGAACTCAAATCATTCTACAAAAAAGATACCTGCACATGTATGTTTGTTGCTGCTCTATTCACAATAGCAAAAACATGGAACCAACCATGTTGCCCATTGAAGCTGGACTGAATAAAAAAGATGTGGTACATATACACAATGGAAATCATGTAGCCATAAAGAAGGACAAACATATGAAGTTTGCAGCAACTTGGATGGATTTAGAGTCGATCATACTCAGTGATCTATCACAGAAACAAAGAACAGAGTACCATATGTATTTGAACATTTATAATACTATAAGCGAATCTTGAATAATTATAATACTATAAGAAAGGGATTGGCAGTTGTGGGGAACTGTCAGGGGAGAGAGAATGGGATTGGCAGTTGAGGAAAATTGCTAGGGGAAGAAGGGGCATACCTCATCAATGAGGGTACCTGCATAATCAATGTTTGTATATCTAACCCTGAATTGTACCCCACATCTTTATAATTTAAAAAAAAGGACTTTCCCTGAATGGGTAACATAAAATAAACAAAGAGTAAAATCTATATTACACTTTAAGGTAGTGAAGAAGGCTATTGAGAAATACAAAGTCGGAAAAAATAATATAGACTGGGAGAGGATTCTATTTTCGATACAGTGGTCAGAGATGGCCCCCGCGAAGTGTGACATTTGGGCAGAGATGTGAATGAAGAGGAGGAGCACTGAGGCCACCCAAAGCCAAGAGAACACCTGCAGAAAATGTTCTGAGGCCGAAGCCTCCTTACTAAGGGTGTGGAAAAGAGACAGGGAAGGTTATGTCACAAGATGGGGCAGAAAAAAAGAGCAACAGGGCTAGATCATGTAGGGCCTTGTGGGACATAACAAGGAGGCTGGGTTTGCTTCTGAAAGGATGGAAAGTCAGGGGAAGCTTTTGAGCATGACATGATCATATTTTTATTTCTAAAAGACTGTTCTAGAAGTTGTATAGAGAATGAAAAGGCAGAAAAAAATTAGGAGACAGTTTCTTTATTTATTATTATACACAAATATGTGCAGTTATATAATTATAATATGGAATATTATATACTGATATTATAATGACAAAATATTATATCCCATATTATGACAAATTATATTTAATATTATGTTTATATATGGGGTACCAAAAAATGTATACAAATTTTAAGTATGACTTTCACTCAAAAGATGGTGTTATTCAAATGAATGCCCGCAGCACCGTGCAACAGGCAGAACAGTCAATGAAAATGGCAGAAGTGCCAGACTCGGTGACTCAGCCTGTAATCCCAGCGCTTTGGGAGGCTGAGGTGAGTGGGTTGCCTGAGCCCACGGATTCGAGACCCGCCTGGGCAGGTGAGACCTCATCTCTACAATAAACCAAAAAATTAGCCGGGCGTGGTAGCACGCGCCTATAGTTCCAGCTACTGGAAGGCTGAGGCGGAAGGATGGCCAGAGCCCAGCAGGTCGAGCTGCAGTGGCCGGGAGTGGCCACTGCACTCCAGTCTGGGCGACTGAGTGAGACTCTAACTCAGAAAAAAAAAAAAGAAAATGGCAGAAGCATGATTGAACAATCATACTACACATTGCTACCATAATTCAATTCAACTTCAAAAAGTAATGCATAGATAACAGCTCTTAAAATGTGTATACTTTTTTGGCATTCCCTGTATATTATATATTTATATTATATAAATGACAAATTATATGTCTATATTTATATTTATAATAGCTATGTCAGTGACATATATATCATAATGTTATATAATAATATCTCATATTGTTGTAACCCAAAAATATTATATTAATAACATATTTATATGTTATAATGCATTTTATAATTATAATGTATGATAGTGCTTATCTATTACATTGTTCTTTACTTTTATATTTCTATTTAAAAAATGGTGACGACTTGGAACATGGAAATAGCTGTAGAAGTGGAAGTACTTGGCCAGCCGCGATGGCTCAAACCTGTAATGCCAGCACTTTAGGACAAGGTGAGAGGATTGCCTGAGCCCACAGGTTCGAGAATGGCCTGGGCAACTTGGAAAAACATCATCTCTACAATAAATCAAAAAATTAGCCGGGCACAGTAGTGTATGCCTGTATTTTCTGCTACTTGGAAGGCTGAGGCAGAAGGATCACTGAGGCCAGAAGGTCGACACTGGGGTGGCCGTGAGTGTAGAGCATACCACTGCGCTCCAGCCTGGGTGATAGAGTGAAACGCCAACTCAAAAGAAAAAAAAAGAAAAAAAAAGAAGTGAAGTATTTACTCATTCGAGGCAAATATTTTGAAGTTAGATCCAACAGGGCTTACCAATGGGTTTTCTGTGGAATGTGAGAATAAAAGAGAGTTCATGGTAGAATCCTATGTTTTAGCTTGAGAAACTAAGTGAATATTGATGCTATTTACTGAAATGAAGAAGAACAAGGCAAAGCAGATATGGTGGGCTAAGAATCAAAAGTTTGATTTTTGGCCTATTAAATCTGAGATGAGTATCTGACAATGTAGATGAAATGCTGAGTAAGCAGTTGGATATACAGCTCTAGATTTCAGAGAAGTCAGAGTTGGGAATACAAACTCAGGTATATTTAACCACAGGATAGGATGAGTTACATAGGGAGTTGAGAGAAGAAGAGAATGATGATGCCTCAGCTCTAAAGTACTCCAACATTTGAAAGCCAAGAGAAGGAGAAACCAGCAGGGAGCCATCATAAGGATAAGAAGAAACCTGGGAGGGTGGCCCCATGTGGCAGAGCGATCCACTGTAAGAAGAAATGCCAAGAAGGATAAGCAATATGAGAACTAAGAACTGACCGTTGTATTTAACACTCTCTTGCTTCTTCCTGGAAAGTTATCCCAGATGTCCACAGAGATGGCAACATCTCTTTCTTAAGCTCTTTACTGTTTACCAAGTTACCCCCTTGGTAATGCCAGCAAAGGTCAAGCTATTAAAATATCAACCCACTCTCCTGTTACATGATCCTCTTGCCCTGCTGTATTCCTTCTCCTTACCATAACCTCACCATGTAATAGACTAGATATTTTACTTACGTATCTTACTTATTATTTCCCTTATTATAAGTATATATAAATATAAGATCCATAAAGACCGAGATTTTGGTCTCTTTTATTCATTGCGCCTTCATTACCACCTAAAATGGTGCCTGGCACTTGACTAGCACCCGGCACTCAATAATTACTGATTGAATGAATGAATGAAACTATTAATTACTACGGGGATGCAAAAAATGCATGCACATTTTAAGTATGACATTTACTCAAAGGCTTGTGTTAATCAAATGAATGCTAGTGTCACCATGCTCGACAGGCAGGATAGTCAATGAAAATGGCAGAAGCACAGTTGAGTGAACGTCATTCTACACATAGCTACCATAATTCAATTCAACTTTGAAAAGTAATACATAGATAATATCATTTAAAATGTGTGTACTTTTTTTGGCGCCCCCTGTATATAAGATGTAGGAGCTTTAAAAAGTTGACCTTTCTTCTTTCTTTTTTTAAATCAAAGTTTACCTTGGATATAGACTTATCTTCCTCTAGTGAAAAGCTAATATGTAAAAGGAAGCAGACACTTGCATATGTCTTGAAAATGTTGAGAGACTGGCTTGCTAAAAGTCTACCAGACATTATGTAAACCACTGTGTTAGACTTTGATGATACAAGGATATATAAGGCAGGTTTGCCACTCTCAAGGAACACTCAGTCTGGTGGTGAATGAAGACTCGTAAACAAGATAGCTATAGTACAGCATGACAAGTACAACCTCAGACAAGACCACTGGAGGCCTAATCAAAGTGTGTGGGGGCCCAGACAGGTAGAAAATGAGGTCAGACTTCACCTGTGCATGACAGGGAAAACAACATCAGAATTCATCGGCACAACTTAAGTCTTTCTTTTCCCCCAAATATTTATGGAATTCTGACCACCATAGTAAACACTGAGGATACAAAAAGCAAAAGAAACACAATCTCTACATTTCTGGAATTCAATCTAGCAAGGTTTATAATCTACCTATGTGCCACCAGTAGAGTACTTCAGAAAAGCAGCTGTTGAAATATTTTGCGGGTCCTGAGTGAGCCAATCCTAGGCAGCTGTGCTACATATCACACTAGCCAACCATGAGGCAGTTAGACAACATTCTGATAAATGCTTCTTAGTGAAAAGATCCAGCATGCCCCATCTCGGATCCAGTGGTTACAGAAAAAGTATGAGGTTTTATTTGAGCAAAGTAGGCAACTGAGCTATACACACATTTTTTTTAAAGAAATGCACGTAGCTTTGGCATTTCAAACTGAGACATGGCATTGGAAAAGCTAGATTCTTCTAAAGAAAAAAACTTAACACATATCACAACATTTCAGCATACATTTTGAGTTTTTCAGATAATTCGTTTCTAAGTACTGTCTCCTAGATGATCTATATTGCAGTGACAGCTGCCAACTTCCAAACTGAAGAATTCAAAGAACTGAATGTCCTTGGGCTAAAGTAGTTTAAGGAAAAATGGTCTTATTTTTGCAAGGACTAATGTTGCAAATCCTTATAAAATTCAATATTTGGAAATCAAGTGTAAACCAATATAAGAATAGTCATATAATTTTTTCTGAATAATTATATGCATTTTTATTCTTACAGTGGAAGGCAATTTCAGGCAATCATGATGATTCCATCAAGAAAAGAGACCATGACTTTGGACTTTCTCTTGCATATTTCTGAGCTACGGTGTTATTTCACTAATTAAGCCCATAGAGACAGATACTTCTCAGGTTGTACAGTGTTGCTGATTCTGAAGAGTGTTCATAAGAAAATTGAACAGTTTATCAAGAACTTTGTAAGGTTTTCAAATATTTGTATAATTAGTAAAGTAATAATACTTTTTTAAAATAGTGTCTGGTATTCTATTTCTAACAAAAACTTTAAAAAAACATGCAGAAACGTGTGTGACTGAGTGATGTCCAGGACAATGTAATATGACATTGACCTCAATGAGTATTAAGAAAATATAATCCTTCCCCCCACATTTTTAGCACAAATTCTTTTTCTTTTCTTTCCTTTTTTTTTTTGGTCAGAGTCTCACTCTATTGCCTAGACTGGAGTGCAGTGGCAGGATCACAATTCACCTCAGCCTTGACCTCCTGGGTTCAAGTGATCCTCGTGATCCTTCCACCTCAGCCTCCCAAGTAGCTGGGACTACAGACTTTCCCCACCAAGCTTGGATTTTTTTTTTTTAATATAGAGACGAGGTCTCGCTATGTTGTCCAGGCTGGTCTCAAACTCCTGGACTCAAGCAGTCCTCCCACCTCAGCCTCCCAAAATGCCAGAATTACAGGCATGAGCCACCATGCCTGGCCTTCTATCACAAATTCTTAATATGATGAAGCGTAATCTTCTTTCATTCTGTTAATAACATCTGGGAGGAGAAAAAGGATTTAAGTGAATGCTGAGATTTCTGGGACCAACTCTGTTTGTAGTATAAAAATAATACATTTGTTTTGAACAGTGCCAACAAGTCAAGGGGCAAAGGCAGCTTCTGCCAAGGAGATGATTTGAGAGTGGTGGAACAATGAAACCACTTCAGGGAAGGCTGTGGTGGTCTGTGACCTCTAGTTTTCATAACTCATTATTGCTTCCTTGTCCAGTCTTTATTATGCTAGACCACCCCTTCTGTTATGAGAAGAAAATACAAATGCATAAAAGTGAGTTGACATGACAGGTTTTGTCAGGAAAGCCACTACCAGGGTTCCCAACCATCCTAAATTCCTTTCTCTCCATATCTAAAAATGCAACTATGTCTGTAGTCTAAGCATACCATATTAAATAAAATTATCTGGGTCTTCAAAAAAATCTAAAATCTATTTCACATCCCCTATTAAAGAAGGCAATACAAAGTACATATATACTTTCATTAAAAATAATTGTTCTGGCTGGGTTCATTGACTCAGCCTGTAATCCCAGCACTTTGGGAGGCTGAGGTGAGTGAATTGCCTGAACTCGCAGGTCCAAGACCAACCCGGGCAACTTGGGGAGACCTTGTCTCTACAATAAATCAAAAATTAGCTGGGCGTGGTAGCACATGCCTGCAGTTCCAGCTACTTGGAAGACCTGAGCCCAGCAGGTAGACACTGGGGTGGCCATGAGCATGCCACCGCGCTCCAGCCTGGGCCATGGAGTGAGACTCCAACTCAAAAAAAATTGTTCCAAAATATCATTGCTAGACAGTCAAACTTTCAGATACATGGAAATATCAAATAGACAGAATTAATCATGACTAAGTTCCAGACAGCTTAGGTGTCCCCTGTATTTTTAAGAAATGAAAACTTGAAGACTGTCATCTAATTTTTATGAAAGGTAGAGAAGACTGACTTATGCCTGCATATCTTCAATCAAGTCAATGGAATCTGCTGGTGGAACTCAGAGTACAAAGCACTTCTTTAGAATGAGTTTAACTTGCATCTCATGTCTGATGTAGTAACACTGCTGCTACCCCCACTGATACCCCTTGACTTTCACATCTACACTCTGAAGGTTGCTTACCCCTGTGAATCTCTGCCCGAGAGCTTTTCTCTAAACACAGGGAATATTTATAACTGGCATGCAGGACAAGCCAGGTGCAGAATGAACAGCCATAGGGGCAACTCAAATGCCAGATGAGATAGATGTCCATGGACGTATACCTGACTTACTTCCTCTTCAGTATCAGAATTCCAAGGTATGGTCTATCCAAGCTCCCAGAGTTCCTGACAGGATGGGGCCCTGGTGTGTATCTGGCGAGTGATCCACATACCCCCTGGAGCCTTCTTTTCCTTCCTTCTCTCACTTCCTCACTCTTCCATCCCTGTTTCCTAAGATCACCTCCCAAATGAACTCCTCCATACTTCAATCCTTGCCTCCAGGCTTACTTTGAGATAATCCAATCTACAACACGTGGGCAGAATTTATGCTCCTACTGTATATAGTGGACCAGAGTTTACATGATCTACACACAGGTTATGTTGGAAAAGGCTTTTAATTAGCCCACTGTCTGGCAATCAAAAGTTTTACTAGGACTTTTGTTTCTGCCCTTGAGGAATTAACAACCAAGAGAATTGCCCTTCTAGTTTGAAAAAGAAAAAAGGAAAAACACAAATATAAGTATTTTCTGTCATTGGACAACAGTCAAAGCAAGACCATAGCCCTTGAAAGAATGAAAATAAATGAAGTGATCTTTACATTGTCTCCAAGTCGTTGCCTAGATTCCTCCCTAAAGCTGTAGGGAAGGCGAAGCCAAGCAAAGCTCAGTGGTCTTAGAGTCTCATGGAAGTCAGAGAGGCAGAAACAGCTAGAATTCATGAGGCAGAGCACCAGAAAGGAGAGCGCCCCCAGAAGAAGAGTCCTGATAACCTGGCTGAGTACTGATTTACACAGGCCTGAGTTGAAATCCCACAAGGCTCCAGGAAGAGCCTTCTGAGGTAATTCTCAGAGCTCAAGCTGGGCTGGAAAAAGTAGTTTGTCATCTCACCAGCTAGAGTGGAAAAACTCGTAATCCACAGAGCTTAGATAGAGGTCTCAGAAGGGTGTCACCTGAGCAGGGCACCTAAATTAACCCTACATTAAAAGTTACTCCAGACCTGCCAAAAGGGCAAGACTGGAAAATGTCAATGTGATCCAATGTAGTTTAACTATGTGCTAGAAAAAAGCTCAGCTCTCATATCCCCCTTTCACTTCTACATTACAAAGAAATAAAACAATACAATGTTCAAACTATCTAGTTTCTAATAGAAAAAGTTACCACATATGCAGAGCAGTAGAAAAACAGAACTCTAAACAGAAGAGAGAAAAATCAATCAATAGAAACAGACCTAGGGATGGCAAATGATTAGCAGACAAGAACCTTAAAGCAGATTTTGTGCATTTTAAAAATATGCTCAAGTATATAGAGGAAATATGCACATAATTAGATGAGAAATGGGAGATATTAAAAAACATATCCAATGAACCTTTTTTTTTTGAGTCAGGGTCTCACTCTGTCACCCAGGCTGGAGTGCAGTAGCCCAGTCACAGCTCACTGCAACCTTGAACTCCTGGGTTCAAGTGATCCTTCTAGTTCATAGTCCCAAGTAGCTGGGATTACAGGTATGCACCACCACATCTGGCTAATTTTTTGATTTGCTGTAGAAATGAGGTCTCACTATGTTGCCCAAGCTGGTCTCAACCTCTTGGGTTCAAGGGATCCTTTCACTTTGGCTTCTCAAAGTGCTGGGATTACAGGTGTGAGCCACCATGCCCAGCACCCATGGAAAATTTAATTATGAAAAACACAATATCTGAGTGAAAAATTCACATAAATAAAAGTTAAAAATAGGAAAAGAGGCAGTCAAGTTATCTCTCTATGCAGATGATATGATGGTGTACCTCGAAAACCCAAGAGAATCTGTCAAAGGCCTCCTTACATTGATAAAGGCCTTTGGCAAAGTCTCAGGATACAAAATAAATGTACAAAAGACAATCGCATTTCTCTACACCAATAATAAACAAACAGAAACCCAAATAAAAAACACAATTCCATTCACAATAGCCACAAAAAAAATGAAATACCTTGGCATCTTCCTAACCAGAGACGTGAAAGACCTTTATAATGAAAATTACAAAACACTGCTCAAAGAAATCAAAGCTGACACGAACAAGTGGAAAAATATCCCATGCTCATGGATCGGAAGAATCAACATTGTGAAGATGTCCATCTTACCTAAGGCAATCTACACATTCAATGCAATACCCATTAAATTACCAACAACATTCTTCTCAGACCTAGAAAAAACAACACAGGAATTCATATGGAAACACAAACGTCCAAGAATAGCCAGAACAATCCTCAGCAAAAAAAACAAAGCAGTGGTATCACAATACCAGACTTTCAAACTTTACTATAAGCTACAATCATCAAAACAGCTTTGTATTGGTACAGATCAGGTATATAGATCATGGAACAGAATTGAGATTCCAGAGCAAAACCTCATTCCTCAACCAACT
>NW_007247410.1:95028-147307 GCF_000164805.1 Carlito syrichta
CATAAAAAAGAACAAAATCATGAATTTCGCAGCAACCTGGATGGAACTAGAGTCTATAATACTGAGTGACCTCACACAGAAACAAAGATCAGAATATCACATGTTCTCACTCATATAATGGACCTTGAACATCCAATGTAATACTATAAGAAAATGACTGACGGTACTAGGAAACTATGGGGGGGAAGGAGATGGGATTAACAGTAGCAAATATCTGTCTGGGGCTGGGAAAACACCTCTTATCAACAGGGTGTCTGAATGAAACGTAATTGTACACCTAACCCTTAACTGTACCCCACAAAACTATAATAAAAATACTGATTAATTATTAAAAAAAAAAAAAAAAGTCTTCTCTGACCTATAATCCATGGGATTTCACCTATCCTTTCCTCTCACGCCCCAGGCCTCAGAACCACTGCTTTGGCTGCTTCCTCTGCTGTGAGCCCACTTCTCCAGATCTCTATTTCACATGCTTCCTCGCCTCCTCAGGCATGTACACAAAAGTGCCCTTCAGTAAGACCCTCCCCAGCAACCCACTTAAATCTGCATTCTCCTCCTACTCCATAACCTCCTTCCCTGCTTTATTTTCCTCCAGGAAATTCACCATCATCTAACCCACCTATATTTCATGTATTTTTTGGTCAATGTCCCTTCCCTACACTATAACCTTCATGAGGGTAGAGGTTTTTGCTCTGTGTTCAAGGCTGTCTCACCAATATCTACAACAGTTCCAAACACATAGTGAATGTTCAAAGATTTCCTGCTGAATAAATAGCATAGAAAAATAACTTCATTTCCAATATGTATTGATTGTCTACTATGATACGAAAGAAATAAAAAAGATGGTTTATACAAATATAGCTTTTACTATTATATGGTAAAGTAAAAGTGTGCCTTCATATATGGCTTCACATATGAACATGCATACGTGTCTACATGTCCTTTCCCCTTTACTTTCTTACTAATACTACAAGGGCTACTTTTTCCCCTTGCTACTCAACCCAGAAACCAAAACAAAGACAAAGAATCTAGGAGAAATGCAAAACAGAAAGAGCTAGGTGCATTGCAAACTGGGTTTTGTTTTGCTTTCCTGTTACTGAAGACTAGTTAAGACTGTACTTGTTGGGAAAGAGGAGAAAGTTTAGCAGAGAATAATTTTTAAAAAGGAGGGTCTGGGGTCCCAAAAGTGGGAAGAAGAACAGGACCTGCTATCTGAGGGAACATGCAGGAGCTAAAAGGGGCCACTCTGGGTGGCCCTCCATGGGATCAACCCTAAATGGAGAAATGGAGAATTTCTGTGACTATGGAACATGAAGGAAAGCTTTACCCCTCTATAAAGGTGGAAACCAAAAAGAACCAGGTAGGAATGTTTCTGTTAGATGAGATAAAATATATGTATATAAGAAAATTATAAAACAGTGTTGACTGGCAAACTGAAATATAAACACACACACACACACACACACACACACACACACACACACACCCTATGAACTAATTGGCATGAGAAAACTCATACCACAGACTTGGATAGGACAAGAGACCTAAACCACTCTGAGAAAGAAGAAAAGCATGGTAAATTTTTCATTAGAGTTCCAATTCTTAATAGTTTCTATCTACCGTTTCTTCTTTAATATAGTTAATAAAAAGAATTTCATTTCTGTTTTTTGTGGGGGGTTTTTTGAGTGGGGAGGGGAGTCTCACTCTGTTGCCCAGGCTGGAGTCCAGTGGCACAATCATGGCTCACCACAGCTTCAACCCCCAGGCTCAGGTGATCCTTCTGCCTCAGCTTCCTGAGTAGCCAGAACTATAGATGCAAAACACCACCCCCAGCTAATTTTTTTTTTTTGTAGAAACGAGGTCACATTATATTGCTCAACCTGGACTTGAACTCCTGAGCTTCAGCAATCCTCCCACCTCAACCTCCCAAAGTACTGAAATTACAACCATCAGTCACCACGTCCGACCAAGAATTTCTTATATCTAATTCATTTGATGACCCTAAATATGCATTTCTGGTGATTCATTAAAACATTTTTTGTAAATTCTATTCCTAGGACCTTCTGCATTAAGAAAAACTGATGTCTTATAGCCTTAGTATTGGAAGAGATTCATCTATTAATCTGGTAAGCAGTGGTTATGAAATTTAGAATTCCCTGGAACACATGGACCTCTGGACCACTGTGATTGGCAGGTCTGGAGTAGGGCCTGAAAATTTGCATTTCTAACAAATTCCTAGGTGATGTTAGTACTGTTGGTCAATACCATCCTTCAAAACTTAACATCAGAGATGTATTTTCAGGAAACCCACACCCTCTATATTAAGATTGTCAATTTGAATTTTATTATTTTTTAAATTTGATTGGTAATTTACCAATCTGTTGGTTTTATAGTTACATAAAAACTATAAGCATGAAGATGTTATATAGACTTTTTTGTCTGTATCCATTTAAATGATTTTATAATAAAATGATTACTGATGAGAATTTTTTCTGATAATTGACTGAATATACGTTATTCAATGTTCACATTATCTGAGCTATTTTTCCTGTCTCTAATCATACTTCTACTCTGATCCTTATTGTACATCTCAGTAGGAGTGATCAATGTAGAACACAAGTCTTATCATGTCATTTCCTTCTGGTAAACTTTTCAGGATAAATTCTAAGTTCCCTGAGTTCCCTTCACAGAAGGTCCTTCACAACCCACTCCTGCTTCTTTCTCCAGATTCGTGGCCCCCACGCTTTTTATCCATAGTCTTTTGGACCACGTATGGTTCTCTGTACTCTCATTTGTTATCAGAGCCTTTGTCTGTGCTGTTCCATCTGCCTGAAATACTGTTCTACTTATCTCATAGTCAACCTTAATTCCATGTTTTTTCTGAGACTCAGCTTGGATGTCAGTTCCTCTCTAATTCCCCGAAGTCTTCTAGCTACACCTCCACAGCAGTCGCGATTACTCGTCACAGTAATCATTCACTCTATTATAATTTTTTGTTTTCTTATTTGTATTCCCCGACAGTGGGTAGAAAATTCCAGATGAGGAGCTGCTATATTAATTATTTAATTCCTCCCAAATTTGTGGCATACAAACAACACTAAAAAGGTTTTTTTAAGTATAAGAATGACACTCAATGATACAGTCAATAAATCTAAATTTTCTTTAATTTTTGAATAAACCAAGCCACTGTCAGATTAACCACTGTTGCAACCTTCCTCTAGCCATGGGGAAGACTAGAGTGCTTTGCTGTAAGAAACACTGAAGCCAGTCCCTGATGAAGCCTACATTCTCTGCAGACAATGCCACTTGAACTAAGAACTGCCACCAACCTCTTGTACTGGAAGCTCCATGAAGGCAGAGACTATGTCTCACTGTATCCCAATGCCAGACACACGGTAGATGCTTAATCAAGATTGTAACCTAATCATGCATACAGATGACCCTGTCTTTTATCTTGCCATTAGTGCATGATCAGCGTTAATTCAGTCAGTGGATATTTGTTCCTGAATTCTTCGTGACTGGTCCAGACATGACTTGTACCATTCCAACTCCTTCAACTTTTGCTTTTGTTCTCCTTCTCCTTTATATTCGAATTTCAAAAACTTAAAGCAAATAATAGGCAATGTGGTTTAAATTAGTCCTCTGTGGAAAACTAGGTAGAAAATACGGGAAATGGTTTGAGAAAATGAGGACACAAAAATTAGAAGGAGAGTATCCTGCTTCTTCCCCCCCCATGAATATTAATAGTTGGTATGAATATAACCTCTGCATTTCTATTTATAAAGAAAGAATCCTGAAGGTACTGCTTATTTTTGGTGTGCTTGTGAGATACAACCTTCTCAATATGTGTTTAAAATTTGAATCAATTTAGTGGTACAATAAATAGTGACTAGACTAAAATAAAGAAATTTATTTTTCAGGATAAAAGTAATAACAATAATACCGTGTTTGTTTTACAACTTTAGGTATGTGAATACTTACAAAAGATAACTTTTTTAAAACTTTAAATAAAAATTAAAAGGAAAAGTGATTACAGACTTGATTTTGGCCACAAATATCACATTCATCTCATTATGGTCTGAATGTGTGTGCCACCCCAAAATTCATACGTTGAAATGCTAAACCCCAAAGTGACAGTACTTGGAGATAGGGCCTTTGGGAAGTATTAGGCCATGAGCCCTCATGAATGGGATTAGTGCCCTTATAAAAAAGGCTAGAGAGGGATCACGTGTCCCTTCACCATGTGAGGTTATAGCAAAGATGACTGTCTAGAAAATGGGTCCTTATCAAACATGGTGGAATGTGCTGGTACCTTGATCTTAGACTTCCCAGCAAACAAAACTGCAAGAAATAAATATCTGTTATTTATTAGCCACACACTCTATGGTAGTTTGTTATAACAGCTCAGACTAAGACACTTTGTAATTGTATTATCTAGATTTCCTTTCTCTTGACTAATCAGGACTAGTCATCTAAAGTCAAAGACTAGAAATTACTGTTGTGCTATTTACAAAGGAAGCATCTTAGAAAGGGATTTAATTATAGTATTTGAGAACAGAAACACATCCTTAATCACTGTTCATTAATTTACTAAACTGGAATATTATGTGGTAAACCATATATACATCTTTCAAGAAAGAAAATGAGCTGGGTATGGCTGGGTGCAGTGGCTCACCTGTAATCCCAGTAGAGGTGAGAGGAAAACCTGAGCCCAGAGATTTGAGACCAGCCTGGGTGGCAAGACTTCGTCTCTACATTAAATTAAAAAATTAGCAGAGCATAGTGGCATGCACCTATATTTCCAGATACGTGGAAGGGTGAGGAGAAAGGATAGCCTGAAGTCAGCAAGTTGAGGCTGCAGTGGCATGATCATGCCACTTCACTCCAGTGTGGGTGACAGAGTAAGATTCCAACTCAAAAAAAAAGATAATGGTGCATTTCTTAGTATAAGAGTTCATAAGGATTAACTAGATAATATTCATAAAGAGTTTTAAAGGTGAAATGCCTTCCTCCCTTCCATAAGTGTCACTAAAATCATTAACAAATGATGATCAGCATTCCTTTCTTAATGTCTTAGGAAAGCCTAACCAGTGCTGTGCAATTATCTAACTTTTTCACGCTAGAATTCAAAATAGGAGCCCCATATTCATACATTAAAATGCTCAATTCTTGTTCTAAAATATCTATAATATCATTCAGACCAATTTTGAGTTTTTTTTAAAATGCCAATCCTACAAATGATATCATTAAGACTAAGACCGACTGCTTTCCAGAATTCGATATAATACATAGAAATACCCAACTTAAAGCTCCTGTACAGAGAAAAAAGGTTTAGAACAATGCAAAATATTTATTATTTATAGAACAGCTTTCACACTCTGTGTGGCCTCTTTGTAGAGTTTTCTTTACATATCTCGCTTAAAAGCAGTGAGATATTCAGTACGGGTTATTCCTGGAAGTTGATTTGCATGTTTTTCTTTCCACTCTCTGGAATTCACCCTCTGTCTCAGCCTATGAGTTCAGAACAAAGAGTCAGAGTCTCTCTCTCTCTTCATGACGACATACGAACATCTTGAAGAAAGGAAATTAAATTGTTAAAGTACAAGAAAACAAGCCAAGCCTGAGGGGGAAGAGAGAGAACAGTTCCAGAAAGGAGATGAAGAGGGCACAGGGTGTGATTCTGAAGGGTTTAGAATAAGTGTGATAAAAGAACAGTAGAGCAGGGTGTTTTAGCTTTGGACATTTTGTGCCAAAAACATTTTTGTGGCAGAGGCTGCCCTGTGCATTGTAGGATGGTTGGAGAGATTCCTGGTCTCTACATACTGGATGCCAGTAGCAGTCCCACTAACCAAAAATGACTCTCAATATTGTCAAATGTCCAGTAGCAGGACAGGATAAGAGCAGACAAAACGTTCTCCAGTCAAGAACCAGGAACAGTATTTGGCACCAGGAGAGGAACAACACTGGGAATGTCTGCCCCAAACAACCAATGGGAACTTCCACCATGAAGAGGTGGAGTAAATGGCCAATCCAAGAATTGGAAATGGCCAATGATGCCACCAAAAGCTGTCATTATTAGCCTTTATTTTTTCCACCAGAAAAAAAAAGTAAAACACTGATGAGAAGAGCCACCTTTGAGTGGTGCCTGTTGGAAACAGAAACTGGGAGCCACCACAGCTATAAGTAACTGCCAACAGAAGCTCCACGTCACACAATTGGCAGTGAGGGTCATGGGGCGGGCTATTATGCTCTTTAACGAAGGAAGCATAATTTCTTCCAGGAAATTCGATGGCTTACATACCAGAAGCTCCTTGCAGGGGATTCATTGAGTTTCATTTAATTCATTAAGTATTTATTGGGCACTCAGCATGTGTCAGGCCCTGAGTTAGCTGTCCGGAATACAATGATGAAAGCAGTCTACCCACAAGGAACTTGTGCTCTAGAGAGAACCATAATTAAGACTTCGGATTTCTGGGATAGGATGTAATCCAGCGAAGAGAGCCCCAATTCTGATAGCCACTGCATAACCAGAACTTAAACACCACAGTATTCTTCATTCTTAAAAAGCAAAAACTGCTTAGCTTTTTTTCTCTATTCAAATCCTTTTTTCCCTGAACCTCATTTTACATTTCTCAGCCATTTCACAGGCATTTCAGGCAGCTGCTTTTCCTTCATTTCAGAGCAATCAATACATGAACATTTTAAAAAGCCAAAAAGCACTCCAGTTGCAATTTTATTTTTCTGTTGGCCTCCATGTGTACAAGCATTTGGATCTGCATGATGGTGCTAACCAGCCAAAGTCAGCAAGCTTTTCTGAAAAAGCCTTTGCCTCGAGGATGATGGATGTGCTGTCATTTGTCATTTAGACCCAGCTGCCTAGTAATAGCAAGGTAACATTATTAATAAGTTACTGGCACAGCTAGTTAGAGAATGTACAATCCAATTACATATTTTTTTTAAATTCACTACAGGCAAAACACTCACTACTTTTCCACATACAAGTCACAGTCCCATCTTCAGTGGTACTGAACCGCAGCCTTTGTAGACTAGTCATTAGTATTCAGAATAAGAAACAATTGCTTGGAAGAGGAAACACAGAAGCCAGACATTTGGCAACATCACACAGAGTTCACTGCTGAAGTCAACTGGCAAAGAAACTCTGAACTGACAGTAACGGGTCTCTGTTGCCATGGAAACAGCAGTGAACTGTGTTAGTAAATAGTTTGAGTTCTTTCACCTTCCAGGACATAAATTCTGAACTTAATGTTAATTTTCAAGTCCACTATTTGTAAATGATCTATTTACGGAAAATACTAGAAATCACTCTTTGTTTCAGAAAAAAAATCCAAACATTTGCAAAAATATCTGAATCTTAATGTATCCAGACACAATTAAATGTAAGTATGTAGAATACCTGACCAAAAAAACTAGTCTATTTCTTCATTCTAAGAATTGCTTATTTTGTCAAAAACTAGTTCCTAAAAGCACAAAAATAAAAATGGTAAAGAAGTGGGGGTGATGCTAATCACCAAGAAAAAGACTCTTCTAATTCACAGTGAGGACTTGTCATTTTGTTTCAAGCCACGTTTATTTTGAATTTCTCCTGTCCTCGCTCATAGCCAAATAAGCCAAGTAAGGCTGTCCACTTTTGACTCAAACATCCCATTATGGGAATTCCTCTGTCTTGATAATTGTTATAATTATTACCCCTAATATACAAATGCATAAAGTACGACAGAAGAAAAATGTCTTGACTATAACAATTCAGGGGAAAAAAAGCCATAGTGCAGGTCTCTAATTTGTGTATTAAGTCTCAGCTCTCTTAATCCATACTACTTCTAGGTCATTCTGACTTCATTAAGCTTCTTCCTTAAACTCTTTTCATTTTTCATGCTAAATTATATTTTTCCACAAAGTCTATATACGAAAATGTCATTTTGTTTTTGGATGTGAGCAGCAATTCCCCCTTATCAACAATAGCTAAAATATATCCATTACCCTCTTCTGTGACTTCTACTTTTATTCATCAAGAGGCATTTACCAAGCAAATATCTATATGTCATGCACCATATGCTTGGCAAAGGAATTCAGCGATGAATAAAACATGTTTTCTGCTTTTGAAGAGCTAGTCTAGTGGGAAAAACAGAAATATAGATAGATATATAACAATCTGGTAAATGCAGTCACGAAAGGAGATTAAAAGTGCAATGGGAGTCTTATGAGGCAAAAAGCTAATTTTGCTTAGGGAAATAGAGAATGTCACACTGAGAAGGTGGTATTTTCACTATCTCTTAAAGAGTAAATAGGAGTTTTATACATGATAGCTGGAAAAGGCAGATACCAAAATATAATTTTCAGAGTTCAAAATATTATTCTATTTACACATAAAATGAACATGTGTCCAATATTTTATTTGACCTACAGAAATTTATATCCTCTACTGGACAAAATTCATTTGCATTGCTATAAGCAGGAATCATTTGTATAGCTATGAACAAGAATCATTTGCACTGCTATCAGTTTTCTACAACTCCACTGCTACCACTTACAAAGCTGTCGATAGTCAATAGGAAGTCAGTCAACTCTGCACACACCTATCAAATCAACAATCCCCAGGATAGTGCCCAGTAATTCCTCCAGATAGTGCCCAGTAATATTTTGAGTCCACTTCCAAGTCTTGAGTAGATTTTTCTAACGGGAAAGAGGCATTCCAGGTTTGGGAGGAAATCCATTAGGAACAAAGAGCTATGTATGGGAGAGTAAGTATTTGGCTATAACTAAAGATGAGGCAATGGGAGGAGAGGGAAGTCAATGAAGTCACGGAAAGAAGTTAAGATTACACTGGAATAGGACCTGAAGCCAAACTGTGAGATAGCTCATGTGCCAAGCAAAAGACTGGTGTAGACTTTGTCCGAAAACAGTGGGGAGTGATTGAGGAATTTTAAACCCTAAAGTGTCAAGTTAAAAGATACTTTTTGTTTCCTTACCCCTAGTGCCTAATTTATTCAAATCTTCATTTCCTACAATTATGGCTTGTTTTGGAATATTTCTGAAGCCAGTATTTAACTTCTTGCTGTTTTGTTTTCTAAACTTTAAATATGTCTTCATTTCTGATACACACCTGAAAAAACATTGATATTTATTTTACTGAGGATTTTTTTCACATCTTTAAAAAAATTAATCCATTGTTAATGAATATTATATTTATAATAATGTGATATTTAATAGATATTGCTTCTATTATATCCCTGTTTGTTTCACAATAAGAAAAGATTTCCATTCATAAACGCTAACCAAGGAAAGAGTCAAGTAGACTCTGGAAAATTAAAGCAATTTTCATTTTTTGTTTAAAGATTATTCCCGTGAGAAAATGTATGTTCCATTATGAAAGTATCAGAATCATTTCCAGTAACTAAACAACAGTCATATACTGAAATTAAAGTTATTAAGAATCAAAAAAAGTAATTCTGAAATATAACGGTAAAGAAGAACAGTTATTTCATTCTGCTGTTGTTATTTCATGTTTTAATAAAAACAAAATCAAAACAATCATTTCTTTTTTTTTAAGACAAGCAGGGGTCTAATACACATGATGTTTTAATCAAAGTAATTGAATCAATTATCATGCCTATTATCACAAGTTAAAATGATAACAATAGTCAAATAAAAAATAGATGATCTGTTTAATAATATTGGGGCTTTATTTTATATGCACTAATATAGCAATTACCAAACTTTTCTCCTAGACCTCTAAAGAGCTTTTGTTTATGATCATTACGCTATCCTATTTATGATATCAAATTTAAGCTAAAAAATTTTTATAATATTTACTAGTTTAAGTAACCATAATAAGCCCATTAAATGCTAACAAAATTCGTATATTTTTATAAAGATAACTATTTTTTTTAACATGAATGAGTAAAGTGGCACTGTCTTATATTTTTTTGCAAATCTATTTAATATCTGGCTTAATAGGAGACAGCTAGATTTTCATATTTGTTTCCACATTAAATCTGTCGTGATGTCACATATCATGTAGCCTCTGGAAAACCTCACTATACATTTCTGGAAGGATGAGCATGAAAAAGGCAAATACTGTCTTGGCAGAATTGTGAAAATACTTTTGGCCCTGAAGATTTATTGCAAGGATCTCAGAGACTTTCAGAGTCCCCAAATCACACTTTGAGAACTATTGCACTAATGTATTCACCGAAAACTACTTTCTGACCATTGTAGTGGTTCACACCTGTAATTTCAGCACTATGGAAGATGGAGGTGGGAGAATCACTTCAGCCCAGGAGTTCAAGGCCAGTGTGAACAACATAATGAGACCTTGTCTCGACAAAAAAAATACAAAAATTAGTCAGGAATGGTAGTGCACACCTATAGTCCCAGCTACTCGGGAGACTGAGAAGGATCACTTGAACCCAAGAAGTCAAGGATGTGGTGAGCTGTCACCATGCCACTGCATTCCAGTCTGGATAACAGAGTAAGATCCTGTCTCAAAAAACATCTAATCTGACCATGAGCAAATAATTTGCAATTAAGGAACTCCAAAGACATTATTACATTTGTCTTAAAACTTAATTAGCCGGGCTCGGTGGCTCAGCGTGTAATCCCGCGCCTTTGGGAGGCTGAGGTAAGTGGATTGCCTGAGCCCGCGGGTTCGAGACCCGCCTGGGCAGCAAGACCTCATCTCTACAAAAAATCAAAAAATCAGCCGGGTGTGGTAGCACATGCCTGTAATTCCGGCTACTCGGAAGGCTGAGGCGGAAGGATCGCCGGAGCCCATCAGGTCGAGGCCGCGGTGGCCAGGAGCGGCCACTGCACTCCAGTCTGGGCGACAGAGTGAGACTCCAACTCAAAAAAAAAAACTGTAATTATGGTATAGTCTGCTCAGAATCATTACAGAACACAAAATATGCAACAGAATATGTTGGAAATTTCTCCTTTGATATTTCAAAACAAAAATAAGTTTCGTAGGGGGAGAATCAAAGAGAAGTTGTGCCATATATTTGCTATTTACTCTTGGAAATTTTTCAGCAATTAAAAAACAATTTGGGGCTGAGGTGAGTGGATTGCCTGAGTCCGCAGGTTCGAGACCCGCCTGGGCAACTTGGCGAGACCTCATCTCTACAATAAAGCAAAAAATTAGCCGGGCATGGTAGCACGCGCCTGTAGTTCCAGCTACTTGGAAGGCTGAGGTGGAAGGATCGCCGGAGACCAGCAGGTCGAGGCTGCGGTGACCGGGAGCGGCCACTGCACTCCAGTCTGGGCGACAGAGTGAGACTCTAACTCAAAAAAAAACAAAAAAGCAATTTAACTGTAACATTTTCTGAAATAATCATTACTCGGATGAAAATTTTGCTATGAAGGCAGTGAACAGTTGTGATAATCATTACTGTCTAGGTGTACCCATATTTATATATAGCTTTGTGAGGGAAAAAAATCTTACTTTCAATTGTAGATATTTCTATGTGGCTAAGGTAAGCTTAGAGTCTATAATTCAATTATGTAACTAGTGACCGTCTAAGTCTGTATAGTCATTCAAATTGTAAACCATGTATTATAAGAAGAACCAGAGGGAAAAATGAAATATAATCAGGGTGATCTATGGGAGAACAAAAAGCAAAAGTCAAAATCTTCATCTGATTTACAATGACATTAATTGAGATGCCAGTTCTCTGAGCCAACTTTTCACAAAAGTTCTTTTTAGGTTCATTACTTAGAAAATAAATATGTCATTACGTAGTCTACCTTGTGCTAGGGGACTCCTATTGTACAGCTCACATTGTACAGTTTCAGATGTGTCTTTAATATACAAAGGCAATGAACTTAGCAACAACTTGGATGGACTTCGAGGCTATAATACTGAGTAATTTATCACAGAAACAAAAAACCAAGTATCACATGTTCTCACTCATAAGCAGACCTTGAACAATTATCATACTACTATAAGAATGGGATTGGCAGTAGTAGGAAACTGCTAGGGGAGGGGGCACACCTCATCAACAAGGATACCTCCACAATGAACATTTGTATACCTAACCCTGAATAGTACCCCACATTTTAAAATAAAAATTAAAAATATATACTGCTAAGGTAGATCTTTGAGCCTTTCTGATAGGTACCTAGGGTGATACCTGTCACCTAGACCAATACTTTTTACAAGGAGCTCACACATGTGTGCATGAGCTTGAGGACTAGGGAGTTGGGTCAGTATTAGAAATGTAAACTTGATTATAATCCAAGGAATTTCAAAGGAAGTGTACAGTGCTATAGAGATTCACAGAGAAGAAGGGAGTGTTACTTGGAGAAAAGAGGAAGATTTGTTGGTGACAAGCAGACAGGACAAACAGGATTTCAGAAGGTAGAGATGGGAACCAAGATTATCCCAGGGGAAAGGAATCACCCTAAGAGAATACAAAGACAAAAAACAGAAACATGTGACTCACATTTAGAAATGGTGAAAAGTCTAGCTTGGTTGAGAGATACACTTTTTGGGCAGACAGGGGACATTAATAAGGAATGGTAGAGTGGTGAAACATTGTAAAGTTCCTTGAATTCCAGGCTAAGAAGTTTATAGTAAATTCTAAGGCAAGAGGGAATCATTAAAGGTTTAACGACCATCTCAGAGTCTTGCATCAGATGGATTAGAGAAAAGAGAGGCAGGACACCAGCAAGGAGTGAATGGGTCCTGAACTGGACCTCAAGGCACAGAATTATAGAGGCAAGAGACATATGTTTAGGCAGAAACTATAAAATGTGCCAACAGGTGAACACAACAATGAAAACAGAAAGATCTATCAAAAATGACTCCGATTCTGACACTAGTCCATTAGGGAAACGATTATATCATTAATATTCATGGGGAAGTACAAAAAAGAAAAGAATTGATTTGGGGGAAAGAAATGGTTATTGAGCATGTTGAATTTCATAATGGAGGTTAAGTAGGCATATGAAAATAAGGAATGGGGACTGAGGTTCATTTATTTGGGACTTTTAGACATCACTGTAATATCTTAAACATCCAAAGGGGGGAAGATAAGAGTGAGCTTCTTATCTAATTTTTAAAAAGATTATCATTGCATTTTCTTCCCCAAAATGAAACTTCTAACATTATCTTATGTTTCTGCTAAAGTTTAAAATGAGTATTCCACAAAAGCTGTTGCCTTTCTTTGTTGTACTGTTTTCTTGGTTTGAAGATTAGAGTGAAAAAAGGAAAAGAAAATAAACTTATATGAGGACATGATATATAATATCACCATGTCTCTGTTTTTGCATGCAGTTCCACAGGCCATGCCTCTTTCTGTAAATAAGAATGTGTCTCACGATATTATCTAGTTAAATTACAAATATTCTATTTAGGTGCATCCATCCAAGAATATTACCCACAAGCTACTTACCTGATGAATCGTCAGACTTTTAGCTTAGTTTAGAATAGACTGAAGGGATAATGTATTTGCTTTGCTGACTTAAGAGAAAGATTTTTAAAGTTACCTGCCTGGGTTTGGAAAGAAAGTATGCCATTTAAAAATGAATAACCAGGTCAGGTGTGGTGGCTCACGCCTGAAATCCCAGCACTTTAAGAGGCTGAGTGGAGCCGGGCTCGGTGGCTCAGCCTGTAATCCCGCGCCTTTGGGAGGCTGAGGTGAGTGGATTGCCTGAGCCCGCAGGTTCAAGACCTGCCTGGGCAGCAAGATCTCATCTCTACAATAAATCAAAAAATCAGCCAGGCGTGGTGGCGCATGCCTGTAGTTCCGGCTACTTGGAAGGCTGAGGCGGAAGGCTCACCAGAGCCCAGCAGGTCGAGCCTGCGGTGGCCGGGAGCGGCCACTGCACTCCAGTCTGGGCAACAGAGTGACTCCCAACTCAAAAAAAAAAAAAAGAAAAAAAGAGGCTGAGTCGAGAGGATTGCCTGAGCCCGGAGTTTGAGACCAGCCTGGGCAACTTGGTGAGACCTCATCTCTACAATAAATCAAAAAATTAGTTGGGCATGGTGGTGCACATCTGTAGTCCCAGCTACTCAGGAGGCTGAGTAGAAGGATCACCTGAGCCCAGAAGGTCAAAGTTGTGGTACTCATGCCAGTGCAGCCCAGCCTGGGCAACGGAGTGAGACTTGACTCAAAATAAAGAAATAAGGAAAGAAAATAAACAACCATCGACCATTTTTGCTAATTTTACTAATATGAATAGATATTCAGTTTAAGACGTTATTAAAGCTATCTCTTCTAATGTTTAAATGGCATTCAGTGAACTTCATTTCATTCAATAATAGTAAAAACACTCAATATGGTGGTGAATGAGCTAACATGTAGAAAGTCCTTAAAATAGCTCCTGGCACATAGGTGCTATTTAAGTACTGCTATCATCATCATCAGTATACTCATCAATAACTGAAAATTTTAGACATTAAAATGTCTTTCATAAAAATTAAAATACATACTTGAATATATATATATATTTATATATATATATATATATATATATATATATATATATAAATCCTCATATTAAAGTGAAAAAATTCTTTCAAATTCCAAGTCTTTTGGGAAAGTATTCTTTGCTGCGTTGGCATCTGACCTCTATTTCAGTTTTTTCGTTATTTATTTTGTAACTTGCCTTTTTATTTAAAAACCTATTGTATACTCTGTGACAAAGATGAAAGGTAACCAAGGCTGTAACACAGTCCCACGCTCCCCAGTGATGCTGTTCAGCATGCACATCTCCAGCTCTCACCGTTGCCACAGGCAAGTCATGGTCAGATACACCAAGAGTGGATGAACTCTGGCACGCAGATCTCTGTGACATGTGCAGGCATCGCATTAGTGTAATAAGTAAAGGGGGAAAGTGCTCAGGAAGCAAAGACCAAGGGCCAGGTTGCCTTCGGCCACCCACCACCTGTATTCAACAGCCTGCATGGTAATTGCATTAAGCAGACGCTTCTAGCACTATTGGTATAAAATCAACAACTGAGACTTCTCTGTTCCTGGCCATAACCTGGCAATCATTCATAGTGGTTAAAAAGTGTGCTTCTGGACAAATGGGTCTCCATTTCATTCCAGCACTGCCACCAAGGTGTATATAATCTGGGCAAGATACTAACTTCCTTTTTCCTCAGTGATAATATTAGATGGGGATTAAAAAAATAAAAAAGGACATTCTTCATGGTGCTGTTATGAAGAATCAAGGAGTTAAATCATGGGAGGAAGTCAAAGCAGTGCCTGGCATACTGCAAGTGCTTAATAAATGTATCCTAGCTCTTAATGATGTATTCCAGGCCACCAGGCAGGGGTAAAGATTAAGTACTGCACCACTTTCTTTGAACGATTAGAATCACACCTTAGTAACATCCTAACTGAATCTGCAATACTCACTAATTTGGTTTTTATTCAAAAACACAGAGAATATATTTTTTAAACATGGGTCATCCATTTATACCCTAAGCAATATATGACTAAGTGACTTGATAAAGTGTGAAGGTTTCTGATCAATGCACGTAGTGCACTGGCTCGGCCATTAGTAACTTCCTTAGGAGCAACATAAATATGATACCAATATTTGTAAAAACATCAGTATCTAATATCAAGGGAGAAGTTGATTCTAAAATTGCTGGCAGCCTGCAAATCTACTGAAATGTTTTCACCTTCCTAAACTTGAGTTTGTTCTTAAAATATAGTCCACTTTCTTGTGGCATTATTTATTTTGACTTGCTCGCTGTTATTTTTTTTTTTTTCCTAATTTCTCACTGTGTGATTTAGTGGAACTTTTTCTCAAGGAAGATTCCTTATTTGTTTCCTGCTGTGGGTTTCTTTTCATGAAGGCAGTTTTAATTATTTACTCCACATTTCCTACTGTGGCACAGGTCAGAACATTCCTTTTAAGATGGGCTGTTATATAGGTTTCCTGTGACAGTCCAAGGTCAGAGACAGACCCAGAGATATACAAAATGAAGAAGTCAAATTCCAAGCACTATATGATTGCACTGTTTTAAGTTAAATGCATACACACACCGAGAGAGTCAACAACAGGGTTGTGCATATCTATTCTCAAAAACAAACATCTCTTCAAATGTGCTAACGCATATAACACACTTATATTGCTTGAATAGTATAAATGTATTAAGATAAACAGAAAAGGCTAAGTATTAATAAAGAAGCTTAAAAGAGGAAAATATTGAGGAAGGAGTTATAAACCAGAAATCCTAGGCTCTACTTATTATTCATTAGTTTACAGATAACCCAGGGTGAATATTTACCACTTCTATGATACTCAGTTTTTCTACTATGACTGCATACGTTTTTAAATGGCACTGATCTTATAATATGGGATACCTTCAGGGTAACTCTTGCTTGGAGTTTGAGGACTTCTATCTTCAATGTTTTCATTAAGAAAAACAATTTTGTATTATCTTGTGGGGAGAAAATTAGACTTTAAAAGGCTGTAACTATATTTTCTCAGCAAATGATGCCAACCTCTATCTCTCCCTTTGCAGAAACAGACTACATATTTCATAGTTTCTACTCCAGAAATGATAGTAGAAATGGTGAGACTCTTCAGTTCCTAGACAAATTGCCTCCTTCTAGTTACAAGTTTTGGTTACGTCAAAGACAAGCCCTATGTCACATGTCTCTCTAAAAAGAGAGTAACACCAACCCCAGGATCCAGGAGCACTGAGACTATTGAAAAATCTCACTTTCAGGCAAAAGGCAGAAGCAGTGAAAATATTGTCTAAGTGTTATGATCACTGCGTTTCATGCTAAACAAAAAAAAATTGGCCAACTCCTTGATCAGATCCTGTCTCTTGTTCTTCTAAAACTTCTATTTCATTGTGTTCCAAAAGAATCAAAATACAAACTAGTCAAGAGAGAAGATGCATCTGAAAATGGAGCCACCATAAAATTATTATTTTTAATAGCTTCTTGTACTATCTGACCATCATTTTTTCTGAAATTATCAATGACACAACTAATAAATTCACAAGTCAGTACTATACTGTGTTCTTTACTAATAATTATATGCAGCCTCTTGGAATTAGAAGAAAAGTTTGAGACCATTGTTCAATCTAATTGAAGAGTCTCTTTTTTATCCTATCTGACACAGGCTATCCAGGTTAATTACTTCTGGTGACAAGACCATATGAAACAATTTATTCTATTTTTGGACAGACTTAATGGTTTTAAATATTTTTCCTCATATTGAACTAAAATGGATATTATAGTTATGCCTTATTGGATTATCTACACGATGTTCTAAATTTCATTATGCAAGACTAGTTTTCACATATGAAGATAACCAGAGTGTCTTTTCAAGTGCTCCTTATCCGCCATACATACAAGGCAACTCGTTAGAATTATTTTTAGAACATGCAGTACCACGGGTTGAAAGGTGAATAGTAAGTGTATTACATTGTATCTGAAATAGTATCCTAAAATTAGAATAATTGAAACTCTTTCACAATAAACTTAAGGTCTTTTGCATAGTCTAATTTACTGCAGTTTAATCAGAACCAATGATATAGATAAAACAACATAAAAAGAGACTTCAGGATATTAAGTGGTATCTCACAAAGATCACTTCCCAAATCCATGTTACAGTAGGTCACAGGTTGGCTGGAATCCAGGAACCTACACTAGAAGTGTTTTGAAATCAAAAGAATCTGGCATCAACTAGACAGGAAGTTGATTTGTCATTGTTATACTTAAAGGCCTTGTAGTGGAGAAACTATTGAATTGTCTATATTCAACTTCATAACAATTTCCTGGCATTAGTGTAAGGAACTCAAAACTATGTGTACTTTTTACTTTGACATTATTTAAGCTGATATTCTAAGCTCATGCTATGAGCATAAATTCTTTTTTGTTTTTTACAAGTATATGTATGTACATATGTATATATGTATGTACAAATACCTACATGCACACACATATAAATATACACACTTTATTCAATTGATTTATGACAAAAATGCCACAGCAATACAGTGGGAGCATGATGGTTCTGGATCAATTGAATATGCATTTGGAAAACAAAATACAAGCCTTAATCTCTACTTTGACATCATACCTAATAGACCACAGACCTCAATGTAAATGGTTAAAAAGAATCTGGAAGATAAAAAAGGGGAATCACATCCATGAGCTAGGCAATGGCTTCTTAAAAAGAACACACAAAAAAGCAATAGCTTTAAAAATAAGAGGCTGGTATATTGAACTTCATTAAAATTAAAAATATTTTGCTGCTCAAAAGCCTCCATTAAGAAAGTATAAGGCCAACAGATATGGAAAGAAGATGTTGCAATTTACTGTCCAATAGAAGACACATAAATAACTACGAAATTAGGGAGAAAAAAAGCAACTCTGTATTTTTAAAATGGGCAAGACATTTGAATAAGCACTTCACAAGAGAATATATCCAAGTGGCCAAAAAGCAGATTGAAATATTCTCAACATTATTGGTCATTAGGGAAATTTACTTGAAAACAACAATAAGAAATCTATACAACCAAAATAGTGACTAAAATAGAAAACACTGACAATACTGTTAAGTGGTAACTGCAGCAGCTGAACTCAGAAATGTGTCTTGCAGCAGTATAAATTGTCAAGACAACTTTGAAACACTGCTTAGCAGTAACTACTGAAGCTAAACACACTGATCCCATAATCTAGCACTTCCACCTGAGATGTATACACAACAAGAACAAGTACACATGTTCACCAAAAGTCAAGTACAAAAATGTTCAAAAAGGCCCAAAACTAGAGCAGCACATGCGTTTATCAACAGTAGAGATGATAAATATATTTGGGTATATTCACACAAGGAATGCTACAAGCAATGAAAAAGATCAGACTACAGCTACACTTGAGAGCATGAATGGACCTTACAGATATAATATCAAGGAAAAAGCAGAAACAAAAACTGTATTTACTGTGTAATGCCATTTATATCAAGTTCAGAACAGAAACACTAGCTTACAATGATCGAAGTCAAAAGAGATGCTACTGTTGGAGGGTATTGACTGGCAGGAGGCCCAAAAGAGCCTTCTGGGCTCCTGGAAATTTCTAGATCTTGACTTGTGTGACGGTTACATAAGTATATAAATGTGTGAAAATTCACCAAGCTGTGCTTTTAAGATATGTTCACTTACTGCTTATAACTCAAGAGAAAGAACATTTGGGGTTTTTTCTGATTACAAAGGGAATATATGCTAGAAAAAATTTAAATATGCAAAATAAAAAATAAAAATCAACCAGAAGACCATTTAAAGTTATGGGGCAGTAATACCCTGATATACATAACAAATTTAGGATCATATTACACATTTAATCTTCTATTTTTTCCACTTAAGATTAAAATCTTATGTCATTAAATTTTCTATGTAAACATGTTTTCATGTGTACGAAGTATTCCAATACTTAAAATTATTTTTAACCTATTCCTTATTAACAAATCTTTTTCAATGCTTTCAAATGATTAAAATTTTTGCTATTATAAATATGAATGAATATCCTTATATAGTCTGTGATAACACACATGAAATGATTCAAAAATGGAAATACTAAGCCCAACAATGTAAACCTTTCTAGAGTACTTATTATGTACTATATTGTCAAATTGTCCTCCAAGAATATTGCACCATAATACTTTTTACATATTAATTTTATTTATGTGTATAGACAAGATTGGTTAAGACTCCTCTGTTTTGTGCAAGCAAACCTCTACACCTATTCTTTTTTGTGAGTGAAGGGAAAAATAGGTTTTATTCAAGGGACAGCAATTCTGAGGAGATGGTGCACTAATGCTGTAAATATTGATTCTCAGTTTTACTGTCTACACCTACTCTTTTTTATTATTATTTATTTATTTATTTTAATTTTTGTTTTATTTTTTAAATTACTTTTAAAGATGTGGGGTAACAATTCAGGATTAGCTATACAAATGTTCATTATGCAGGTACCCTTGTTGATGAGGTGTACCCCTCCCTCCCCTGACAGTTTCTCTCAACTGCCAATCTCACCCCCTCCCACCAGCAGTTTCCCACTACTATCAATCCCTTTCTTATAGTATTATGATAATTGTTCAAGGTCCGCTTATGAGTGTTTCTGTGATAAACCACTGAATATGATGGACTCTAAATCCATCCAAGTTGCTGTGAAGTCCATATGTTTGTCTTTCTTTATGGTTGCATAATATTCCATCATGTATATGTATCACATTTTTTTAATCCAGTCTCGCTTCGATGGGCAGCATGGTTGGTTCTATGTTTTTGCTATTATGAACAGAGCTCACACTAAGAATTTTTTTTTTAGCTGACTGGTTTTTATTCATGATTCACAAGTCCAGCAACCTCTATTCTACAAAATAGAATGAAAGCTACCAATAGACAACAGCAGAACAATAGGTTTTGTCAAGTGGGAACAAGGAAACAGAACAATAGAAAAATAACTGATTGGTTAGCATCAGATTACTTCAGGTTACCTTTTTTATAAGGGTTTACGCAGAGGGGACCATTATGCTGATGCAGGTAGACTGGAATCTTCTGTTTTCTGGAAAAGTTCAATTTGATTATGTGGCATTTAGCATGAGCAACTCTATTCTTGTTTGGTCAGGTCTGTTGGGGCCAGTACAAAAGTTGTTTGTAAGTTTTTTATAAAAAGCACACCACCTCTAGAGAGATAACTTCTTATGAAATGCTTTAGTAATCAAATACTGATACTCTTCACTTGTCTAGAATCAATAAAAATCATTATCAGACAAACAGCACACAACAAAGAAAAAAAAGATAGCAAAAGAAAATATATTTAATATAACTGATCCTTAGCAATACATGGCTTATCACATGCACCAAAAATAATATTCATATCTGAAAAAATGTTTCAGTGAAGTAAAGCCTGGCATTTATCTATTTTTCTCTATTCTAAAGTAAAATTGATGAAACAATTTAAAATTAATTTTATATTTAGGATAGAAGGAAAGAGTATTGACATCTGAATATAAGTCTGAATTGGTCATATGACTAACAATATCTACATAAGAATTATCTTTAGTGAAATCCTGCAGTAAATTTAAAAAAATACAATCTCTCTGTGTGCCTCTATCTCTCTGTCACACACATACACACACACACACACACACACACACACACACACACACACTCACACACACACACACACACACACACACACACACACACACACACAAACATACCACAGTTTTAAAGTACAGATGAATTTGCAGTTATTCTGGGTTGGTCAAAACAAGATTTTTTAAAAGTGAAACATTTTACTTTTATTAATATGAGCAATAATTTACAAGGTGATATGATTTTTGTCATAGTTAAGAAAACGGTCATTGACTAAGTAGCAGGCAAGGGGCTGCCAATCCAAATGCCTACAGGGACTACACAAGTATCCCAGGTACACAAGGCAGCTGAGTGAGGTCTGGACAACCTGGCCAGCACACAAGTCATTCTTTGCATTAGCTATAGCCAGGTGTTGCCTTGGTAGAAATGCTTACCTGATGCTTCAGATTTTATCATTTTCCACGGAGAGTTTAAAAAAAAAACTCTGGGTTTTAAAAAGCTTCTAATTAATACTTATTTTTTTAAACCATGTGCAAGCCTTACTAAACATGGATTCACCCCAAAGTAAATCTGTTTGTAATCCCTGGCCTAATCTCAGATGAGGCCTATAAAGGAGATATAATCTTCCCAAAGTCACACCGTGGGCCACTGACACATTCAAAATAGGGTCTCTCCCTCCAAGAGGAGTGCCCACCACTACCACAAGGTATGCCATGTTCTCTGATGCTTCAAAGTTCCAAAACCATGTTTTGTCGTGTGTTTTTTTGGGGGGCACCACTATGAATCCGGGTATCTCACTTTTCCTTTTGCATTAGAGTCTCTGCCCTAGTCTCAGTGGTCTAAACTCCACTCTAGTTAGATCAGCCTCCACGTCTGTGAGGTTCCTTCTCACGTGGGTGCTTCCATTCATGTTCTTCATCCTTCCCAGAAGATGCCCACTGCAGTGCCCTCCTTTATAAGGCCTGCCGACCACTCAAGGCTGAGATCAAATGCTGGATTTCTAGGAAGCTTTCCTTTGAAGCCCACAACAGTCACCCTTCTGTGAAATCTCCCTACATTCTTAGTCAGTACAGTACCATATTATCTGCTGATTATGCTTTCTGTTTTGCTGTGTTTATCTCCCCAAATCTACTTTAAATTCCTTTAGAGTTAAAATTCTGTCTTTTTCTTCTTTGGAACTTTTCACACTCTAACATATTACTTAATCCTAACATATTAGTTCTAATTCTGAGCTCAATGACAAATTCAATTTCTGAGCTTAATATTCAAGAAATAGTTTTGACTGGTTGACCTCATAGCTCTTCCAGGAGAGATAAGAATAATATAAATAATCCTGGAAGTTATTTGCAACATTATTTTAGCACTCTCTTGGGTTTCTAGAGCTGCCATAGCAAAGCACGGCAAGCTTGGTGTAAAACAACAGACACTTCGTCTCTCACAGTTCTGGAAGCTACAAGTCAGAAACCCCGATGTTGGCAGGACCATGCTGTCTCCCAAGGCTCCAAGTGTTGCTTCCTCTAGTTTCTGGTGGTTGCCAGCAAGCCTTACAGACCTTGGTTTGTATATACATCACTCCAGTCTCTGCCTCTGTCTTCCCATGACCCTCTTCCCTGTAAGTCTGTGTCTCTGTGTCCAAATTTCTCTCTTCTTATAAGGACACCATTTAAGTTGGATTTTGGGGCCCACCCAAATCTAGCAGGACCTCCTCTTAACTCAATTACATCTACAAAGATCCCAAAACAAAATAAAAATCACATTCACAGGTTCTGGGTAGACACAAACTTTAGGAAGGATACTATTCAACCCCACACTGCAGATAATCAATCCACTCAGGGTTGATTTTATGTAGAATTTGAAATATCAGTAATCACTGGAGAATAAACAAGATTCTAAAAATAAATAAAATGAACTTTTATTGCCTACATTTTTTCAAGGAGTACTATCATTTGAGGTACTTGAGGGAACCCAGTAATAAAAACATTAAAAATTAGAGAAAATTCAGAATGATTTTTTAAAATTGGCTGATTTTAGGTTGTCTTGCTCCATGAATTTGAAATTATCTATAGATTTAAGTACTTCAGTAATCCATGGGAAGCCACATTGGGAAAGTTGAATAATCAGACAGTGTAAATGAGGAATAAAAGATAATAGAAAGACTTTTTCTCCCATTTTTTTTAATCATCTGAAGGCTTCTCTGAGGTCACCTGATAGCTATTCAGTTATCTATTATTGTGCCCACTGTAGGACTTATAGAAATAAAGTAAACAGATCTAGTCCCCAGACACCACAAGTTTGTGATTTACATTTATACAAATTAATAAGTTATACTAGGCTGGCCTTATAACACATAGGAAAGACCCCTGAGTATTAACCATATCTCTGCCATTACGAGTTGTGAGACCTGAGTGGGTCTCATAACCTCTCTATACAATATTTCCTCATTTGGAAATTAAAGGGGGACAGCCTAGATTTTCTCTAAAGTCCCTTCCAACTCCAAGCAGAAATGAGGAATGTCTGCATTTTTTGGACCTCTAAGTTGGAAGGCATCTCAGAAGTTAAATAGCAGAAGGGATCATGAACAATCAATCTTCAGTGCAAAGTCTCAAAATACTAGAATAGCACTTCAGTATACCACTGTCACTGAAATAGGGTGAGTAAAACTTGAGTTAGAGAGTGGGAAATGTACTGATGATAGAGGAAGACAAGAATGGCAAATGTATGACAGTGGTGTACCCAGGAGGTAAGAATTAGGGACCAGAAGAATAAACACTGTTAAAATGACCATATTACCCAAAGTAAAAAAATAGGGACCAGAAAGTGAAGCCCAGTTGGGGCACATTAACTAAGAAGGGTAAAAGGCAGAAGGAAGGCAGAGGAAGGAAGTGAAAATGAACAGACTGGCCATTGTAGGGGAAAACTGTTGAAAATGTGTTTCAGAGGGCAAAGACTTAAAATACTCCTCACCTATTGAAGATAGAAGCATACGCGAGTTTTCCATTTTAGGAAATTCACATGAAATAACCAGAATGAATGTTCTTGAGTGAGCAAAGTCCTTAATCATCTTATGGCAAGAATGGAAGCAATCACACCATTACCAGCAACTCAGCCGCCGCAGGGCCCTGAGCCACTTTCCTGTCGCCCATCTCTGGTTTCAGCTGCAGCTGCAGTGGACAGTTCCAAACGAGTCTAGAGACAACCTATTTTGGCAGCATCCTTATTCCTGCAGGCACCATACCTAATTCTTTCTCATGGCCAGGGCCTTCTCCGTCTCTAAGAAAGCCTGCTCAGACCTTGAACAAGGCCAGCCTAAAGGTGCTGAAAGAGTTTATACTCCCAGGAGCCAACCTTCAACCAATACGGAATAACCGCCACTCCTCTCAAGTGCTTCTACCTCAGGTCCTTAGAAAGACAACCTGGCAGCCCTAATGTTTGCCCTCAGGAAGTCTCGGCTAATTCTAGCCCAGCTATCCATGGCGGAGTCCTTTTCCTCTGTCTTACTTGCCCCTCTCCCTGACTCCTGCTCTCTGAAATGACTTCCAAATATACTACCTACATCCAAGTCCTTTTCCATCTCTGTTGCAGACTCAGATGCTTTAAAATTGTATCTCTATAGAGAAAGCTCTTGAAGATAATGAGAAGTAGTAAAATATAAAAAGCAACAGCGATATTGAGAGGCATGAAATCTGGATGGTAGCTCTGTTACCAAGTGGCCATATGACTTGGATAAGGAAATGAACACATCTAATCTATGGTCTTCATATCTGAAAGATGCAAGTGTCAGACTAGATCTCTTTGGTTGTTCCAGTTAACATAGTCTTTAATTTGAAAATATACCTCCCTATCCATAGTTAATAAATGATGAGACCAAAGAGATAAGGTTTCACTACCCCTAGGTTTTTGGGATGTAATTCCAACTACAATCTATTGTATATTTCAAAACGTTGATGAGATCCTGCAGAGATAGAACTTGATTCACATTTTCAGCAGTGATGCTTATTTCTATTCCAGGTTCTCAAATACTCTAATAACCAAATCAAGTCGAATATCTACATTTGTTGCCAGAAAAAAAAATGGTATCAGAGACTTAGAGTTTGAAACAATAAAGACTTCATGTAGATGGGTTTACTAAATATCCTAAATAAATTGCAAACCTGTTTTGTAACTTTAATACATCCCATCAATTTAGGAGTAGTGGAACCTTATCTCTTTGGTCTCATCATTTATTAACTATGGATAGGGAGGTATATTTTCAAATTAAAGACTATGTTAACTGGAACAACCAAAGAGATCTTGTCTGACACTTGCATTTTACAGATGTGAAGACCATAGATTGGATGTGTTCATTTCCTTGTCCAAGTCTTACAGACACTTGGTAACAGAGCTATCATTCAGATTTTCATGCCTCCCAATATCACCATTGTTTTTTATATTTGACTACTTCTTTGCTACCACACTGCTTTCATTTTTAACATCTCTTTAAGTGGAGAGATGGAGCTCTGTAAAAAACAATCAGACTAATTTTATTATGTATTTATTTGTTTGTTTGTTTGTTTCTGGCAGAGAAGTTCACTCTGTCGCCCAGGTTGAAGTGCGGTCACACAATCACAGCTACCACAGCCTCAACCTTCTGGGATCAGGCAATCCTTCTGCCTCAGCCTCCCAAGTAGTTGAAACTACAGGCGAGCCCAGCTAATTTTTTGATTTATTGCAGAGAGGAGGTCTCACCAGTTGCCCCAGGTTGGTCTAGAATCCCTGGGCTCAGGCAATCCTTTAGCCTCAGCCTCCCAAAGTGCTGAAGTTATAGGCATGAGACACCATGCGTGGATAAGACTAGTTTTAAATACCACTGTAAATCAAATGTTCTTAATTTCATAAATCATCTGTCAATCTACGATGATTAATGCCCCAAGTCAATGCACATGTTTAAACAGCATGGTGGCATGTTTTGAGTCATGAGAAACTATTCCAGGAGCATCTTCTGACAATATATTGTTTACAGATCAGAAAAACAGCAGAAAATTTTGCATTTATTTTTCCTTGTCATTTCTTTTCTGCATCAGCCTCTCACTTCTCAGGAGACTGGATCTCTTATATGTGAAATATTTTAGAACATAAGCTAGTCAGCTAGCACACATTTTGCAGAGATATTATTTATAGAACTCAGAGAATAAGGCAGCAAGAAAAAGGAGACGTGAAGTTATGAATGTCTAATTTAAATTAATTGGCAGGGAGGAGGCAAACCAGCCTGAAGGAGGCCTCTACAGAAGAAGTCTAAGAGCCTCAACTAAGTCTGACCTCCTTGAGAAGCTTAAAAGGGAAGAAGAGACAGTAACTAGGAGACACTGCTGAATTCCGTTTTAATTCCACACATGTTTCTGGGACTGCAGCAGCAGGAGTATAGGCTTGCTGTTTTTTTCAGGGGATTTGTATCAGGTGGGGATTATTGTCCCTTCTTTTTTTTTTTCTTTTTTTTCTTTTTTTTTGAGTTGGAGTCTCACTCTGTCGCCCAGACTGGAGTGCAGTGGCCGGGACCTCAACCAGCTGGGCTCCGACAATCCTTCCACCTCAGCCTTCCAAGTAACTGGATCTACAGGCGCGCGCTACCACGCCCAGCTAATTTTTTTATTTATTTATTGTAGAGATGCGGTCTCGCCAAGTTGCCCAGGCGGGTCTTGAACCTGTGGACTCAGGCAATCCACTCACCTCGGCCTCCCAAAGCGTGGGATTACAGGCTGAGCCACCGAACCCGGCCTATTATCCCTTCTTAAGCCTCTTATTATTGACCTGCTCTTAGGCCCAGAGAAGCCCCATTCTCTCTCCTGGGGAAGTTTAAGTCAGTAATTGCGGCTTCTATGCACACAAAGTCATTCCAACTTTGAAATATTTAGGCCAGGAAATAGAAAAATTTGACTTTTCAGATCTCCAAGAAGAAAGGAGTTCATTTTGAAAATTACCATTTATCATAGCAGGAGCTGCACAGAAGCACATCGTGCATTCTGGGAAGGAAATGCAGGTAACAAAAGGTAAACTTTCCTCTCTTTGTTGCAGTTCATCAGAAGCAAGATCTGTGTAATCCATAGTCCCTAAATGTAGTTTCACATTTCATTTCCATTGTAAATCCAAGGTAGGCAAGGCAAGTCACAAATCTGACATAAATTAGAAATAGTGTTTGCCAACTTTGTGCCATTGAGCTAAATGTTTCTTGGACATTTAAACCTCACCAAATCATATGGAGTGTCTTGAAGGACTAACTGTCCAAGATCATACAACAAGCAAGTGTCAGAATCAAAGTTTAAAGCAGGCCTATCAGAATTTAAAATCATAATCTCTCCTATAGAAGAATATAACTCTCCTACAAAAACCGGAAATTCCAGAGAGATTAGAAAAGAATTCAACAAATGATGTGCAAAGTTCCCTATCATAGTCTCTGTGACTTTGATGATAGAATCATCAAAAATTATTCTACTATTTTATTCAATACTGTGTTACTTATTAGGTATAGGAACTCATAAGTTGATTTTGGAATAATTAAGATAGTTGAACCACTAAAGAAAATATACATTAAGAAAATCTGTGTGAAAATAATGCCTATATTAATCTAAAGAGGAAAAAATTTACCTGTAAGAAATTCAAGTGATATCACAGGAGTATTTCTTGGCCATGATTCAAATGCAGGATTAAAGTAATACTCTGTGTTACTAAGTCTAAATGGTAAAACTGAAAACAACGTACAGGTTATTGTTGAGGTAGAAAGTTTCCAGCAAAGGTTTTGGAGAAGCAATATCAACATCAGAGTTTAAGAGAAGGGGCCACGTTATACAGTATAAGAGCAGTTTAATGTCAGAATAACAAGATTTAAAGATAATAAACAATACTCATTGGTCACTTATTGTGGCCAGGCACTAGAACCATACATTTATTGTCTCAGCTCACACAAAAATATTGATACATACTATTATTGTCCTTATTTTACAGAAGAAATAGGTTTAGTGTGGTTTTTAAAATGCCCAAATTATTAAACATGTAAATAGCATAATTAAGATTTGAAACCAAATAGTGGTCTTTTTCAGATCTCTTACACTATATCCCTTTCATAGTATTTAGTATATGGACACTACTTCTGTCAGTTACTAGAAAGTGGCATCTAGTAAAAACGCAACAGATGGCCGGGTTCGGTGGCTCAGCTTATAATTTCAGCACTTTGGAGGCCGAGGCGAGTGAATTACCTGAGACTGCGGGTTCGAGACCCACCCAGGCAACTTGGTGAGACCTCATCTCTACAATAAATTAAAAATTAGCCGGGCGTGGTAGTGCGCACCTGTAGTTCCGGCTATTTGGAAGGCTGAGGTGGAAGGATCACTGGAGCCCAGCAGATTGAGGCTGCAGTGGCCGGGAGCATGCCACTGCACTCCAGTCTGGGCGACAGAGTGAGACCCCAACTAAAAAAAATAAAATAAAACAGTAACAGATAAGCAGAGGTATGTATAGAGCTGGGAAAATATTAAAAGTACCATTCACCAAGTCTCATTACTTCTTCCTCTGAGAACTTGTTTCTGTTCATTTTGCTCACATAATAATGAAATAAATTATTATATTATAATGAATACATTCTATCTCCATAAACATGAAAAACACATTCTTCATAAAATCTATTGCATAAATTCTATCCTAAAGAACATTACCAATTCACAGGAATTCTTCACTGTGAATAACTTGCACCTACTTAAAATCTTGACACCTTCTAAAATATGTATCTTTATACACACACCATACATGGGCACACATAGTCGCCACAAAATTTGCTCTTCATAGCAAAACGCCCATTTCAAGATTTTTTTTTTTTTAGTCTGAACAAGCTCTCAGGCTTGAACCATTGCACTCTGGGAATATTGATTCTAAATTGCTCACTGTTTTAGACAAAGACAGTTAACACTCTGACCTTGCTTGGCAATTTTATGTGAAATAACTCACTTAATTCACAAAACAAGCTTATGAGGAAGGTGACCACTGTTATCTCCATTTAGAAGAAAAAGAAACTGAGGCACAATAACTTTCTAAAATTGTCCAACTAATAATTAGTAGAGCCGCTATTTAAACCCAGACAGGTTGGCTCTAAAGCCTGCTTACTTAATCACCATACTATGTTGCCTCTCAAATTTCACTTATTCAATTAACATCATCAACAAATATATTGCTAAACAATGCTCTGTCTCTGAATGTTTATTAAAAAAATTCCTGTCAGCCCAGGCACAGCCTGTAATCCCAGCACCTTGCGAGGCCAAGGCAGGAGGATTGCTTGGTCCAGAAGTTTAGAACCAGCCTGGGTAACACAGCAAGACCTCCTGTCTACAACAAATCAAAAAATTACCTGGGTGTGGTGACATGCTTGTAGTTCCACTTACTCAGGAGGCTGAGACAGAAGTCTTGCCTGAGTCCAGGAGGCTGAGGCTGTGGTGGTGAGTCATGATTGTGCTACTCCAGCCTGGGTGACAGACTAAGACCCTGACTCAAAAAAAAATGCATGGAATCAATAGATTTCAAAAAGATTTTACTGTATCTGAATTTTAATTTTTTTTATCTTTGAGAAATAGAGTCTCACTCTGTTGCCCAGACTGGAGCATAGTGGTGCAATCATGGCTCACTGCAGCCTCCAAATCCTGGGCTCATGTGATCCTCCCACCTCAGCCTCCAAGTAGCTATGGGCACATGCCACCACACCTAGCTAATTTTTTTATTTTTTGTGGAAGCAGGGTCTCACTATGTTCCCCAGGCTGGTATCAAAATCCTGGCCTCAAGCAATCCTCCCACCTCAGCCCTCCACAGTGCTGGGATTATAAGTGTGAGCCACCATGCTGGACCTGTGCCTGAATTTTAAAATAAAAGTTATATTAGAACAGTGCTATTTTTGTTATAGTTGCAATGTAAAGAAGTTTTTCAGTAAAACAATTTGGTGTGCCTAAATTCACTTCACCTTAAATAACATTACAATGATTTAGAATAGTAGTATCTATTTGTTAGCCAGTGTAAAATGAGGTAAATTATACACAAATAAGACTATTTAAACTTCTATAAAGCAAAAACTCTAAGCAGAACTTATTCATTTGTCCACCGATATCATATTGAGCACTTACTGTGTTCACACAGCATGGCAGAGGACTGGTAAGAAGAAAATAACCCTATCCTTGAGGATTTTTCAGTCAGAGAGAAGTTGACATTTCAAAATAACAATAAATGTTAAAGGGCTATAATAAAGGTATGGTGTAGAGCAGGGGTCCCCAATCCCCAAGCTATGGACTGGTACTGGTCCATGGCCTGTTAGGAACCCAGTCGCACAACAGGAGCTATGCAGAAGTAAAGGAAGCTTCATCTGTATTTACACCCGTGCCCCATCACTGGCATTATCGTCTGGGCTCCTCCTCCTGTCAGATGAGCAGCAGCATTAGATTCTCATAGGAACGTAAACCCTATCTGCTCCTAACTGCACATGCGAGGGATCTAGGTTGGGCACTCCTTATGAAAATTGAATGCCTGACGGTCTGAGGTGGAGCTGAAGCAGTGATGCTAGAGCTGGGGAGTGGCTGCAAATACAGATTAACATTAGCAGTGAGGTTTGACTGCACAAAGATCATAATATATCAGTTGTTGCAGACTCATGTCAAAACCCTGTCGGCGAGTGGCAAGTGAGTTGATGTATTTCAATTGCACAGTTGCATCTGGTGGCAGGCTTTAAGTCAGAATCTGACACTTATTTTAGTCCGTGTGTGGCCCACCCAGTGTTTTATTTAACGCTTGTGTTCATGCTTCTTTTTTTTATGGTGAGTTGCATAATTATTTTATTATATATTATGATGTAATACTAAAAGAAATAAAGTGCACAATAAATGTTATGCTCTTGAATCATCCCGAATTCATTGTCTTCACCCCATCCCCACTGGTCCATGGAAACTGGTCCTTAATGCCAAAAAGATTGGGGACCTCTGGTGTAGAGCTATGGGGATGAAGAAAGTGTAGCAATATTTTTGCTGGGTGTGAGAGGGTCCAGAAAGACCTTCACCGAGTTAGTGATATTGTACAATAGATGTGACTTATCCAGTCAGAGACTAGAATCAGCAAGCATCAGCAGCAAATAAGAACATGGTTTGTTTAGGGAACAACCAGGGTCTTCGTAGGGACAAGAATTGAGGCTGGCAAAACTATCACGTGACTTAACTACTATTTGTTCGTTTTGTTTTGTTTTGTTTTGTTTTGTTTTGTTTTGTTTTGTTTTGTTTTGTTTTGTTTTGAGTTGCAGTCTCACTCTCTCGCCCAGACTGGAGTGCAGTGGCAGCTCCCGGCCACCACAGCCTCGACCTGCTGGGATCCAGCGATCCTTCCACCTCAGCCTTCCAAGTAGCTGGAACTACAGGCGCGCACTACCACGCCCGGTTGATTTTTTGATTTGTTGTAGAGATGAGGTCTCATCAAGTTGCCCAGGCGGGTCTCAGGCAATTCACTCACCTCAGCCTCCCAAGGCATGAGATTACAGGCTGAGCCACTGAGCCTGGCTACTTAACTACTATGTTAAGAAATGTAGACTTCCTGCCTGGGCAACATAGTGACTCCTCGCCTCTACAAAAATCTAAGAATTAGCCAGGTGCCTGTAGTCCCAACTATTCAGGAGCCTGAAGCAGAAAGATCACCTGAGCCCAGAAGGTGGAGGCTGCAATGAGTCATGATCATGCCATCCTGGGGGACAGAGTGAGGCATCAACTTGAAAGAAGGGACGGAAGGAAGAAAGGAAGGGAGGGAGGGAGGGAGGAAAGAAAGAGGGAGGGGAATGTGGACTTTACGGAAGTACCCACTGGATACATGAAAGCAAGAAAAAGACGTAGTCTAGTCCATTTTAGGCAATTTACTCTGATAGCAGCTGACTGACACATTTACACCATGAGGAGAACCAATAGGGAAGTAATTGCAGTGGCTTAGCTGAGAGAAGGGGAGAGACTGAGCCAGGGCAGTAGTGATGTAGAGATTTAATGGTGAGATAATTTGCCAGGGCTTCTCCCTTCCTCTCCCAACTCCCTCTAAGTGTTGAAAAAGGAGGATGTCTTACAGACTGCTGGGTAATAGCCCAAATTTCCCTTAGAGTAATATACCCCTGGGGTCATCTGTAGTCAGGTTATACTAGATTTTAAAGATGAAATGGCTGAAAATCTACCATACAAGTCTATATTTCTTTTCTCTCCTGGGAAACAAATTAAGCAACAACAAGCAACAGAACTAAAAGTTACCATTCAATGGGGAGATAAAATTGCTAATGACAAATGGAGTAGACTGTTTATGCTAGCAGTTGTATAAATATGCCCAGTATTACAGGAAATATACACAATTACTTGATTTTAAATCTACACTGTGTAAGTATTTAACAACCTTGCTCCCTGCAGCATTCTTAAATCAACTTTAAGAACCTTTTTATATCTGTGTAGTCGGAGTGCATGTACCATACAAGGACTCAAAGTCTTTTTATTTCATATGGTATGTAATCCATCTGGTTTAAAGTGAAATTCTTCATTAAATTTTACTAATCTTAAAACCTTGAATATTCCAAGTGAAGTTTACCAAATATGGAATACCTTTCATTTTTTAAGCACAGATTATCTCACCCTGAGGTTTGAAAGTTATGATTTTTTTCTTCATTTAGAGCCAACATGCCATAGTAAAACCTTATGGAATTCTATCTTGTGCTATCTGACATTTCCCCCTGAACTACTTTCAGCATTGCTTCCTTTTGCAAAGGTTTAAACACAAGTTTCACTCTTGCATTTACAGTTCTTGGAAGAACAACATGATCTCAATATTCTGCAAAATGCTTAATTAAATAGCATACTACTATACATTTTAAGTACTATTTCTTCTAAGATCTTGCTATGGTTTAAATGTGTTCCCTCCAAAATTCAGGTGTTGCCAATATGATAGTATTTAGAGGTGGGTCTTTAGGAGGTGATTAGGTCATGAGGGCTCCGTCTTCATGAATGGGATTAAGGACTTATAAAAGAGACTTTACAGGTCTCTTGCTTTTCCACCTTCTACCATGTGAGGACCCAACAAGAAGGCCCTCACCAGACACTAGTACCTTGATTCTGAACTTCCCAATCCCCAGAACTGTGAGAAAATAAATTTCTTGTTCTTTATAAATTACCCAGTCTGGGCTATTCTGTTCCAGCAGCACAATATGGACTAAGACAAATCTCAATATATATTTAAAGTTTGTGAAATGTTATAAAATCTATTTGTATTGAAAACCTGCTTCACAAATGTCAACATGTAAACATCTAAATCTGCTGGTTAATTGGTTCTTAATCCACTGATCTCTTAATTCATTTTTATATTATTACTATTATAGAGATTAAGACTACATTTAACCTAGAGAAACTAAATTGTATGGTTACATTATAGTTTTATTTAAGTAGGCAACTATCATTGTGTTATAAAAAGAAAGATACCCTTCACCATCTGCAGCCTGCTACTTGGGCAAGGGCAAGATCTTGAGTTTGGTCCAAGCAAACAGCAATGACAGAACCCAGTTTGGGGCTTACAGCAGTGTGACGCTTCTTTGCCTATTATCACCTTGTTCTCCACTGTGCCATCTGCCATACCCCTTCGCAGAGATCTGGAGTCACAAAATTGCATTTTGTTTCCCAAGTTTTGCTGAGTAACCTCATCTTCTAGTCTTCACAGATAACCTTATTTCTACTTTCCTAAAATGAAATCAATCAATAAAGCACTTTTTTGAGAAAACTCATCATACCTTAAGCATGTCTTCAGTTATTTTCAACTGCAGTTATACCCAAAGTTATAAATATCACAAGCAATGAAGTCAGTAAAACAACTAAATCTTACTGGAATAAAAACAAGCAAAGACATCTGCTTTCTAGGTTTTTAATTTAGTAGAACTTTATGTCCCAAATTCAGAAAAGTTCAGGTTGGTGAACTATCAAAGAGAACACACAGGAATGTATGGGTGTGTGGCTGTGTGTGTGTGTGTGTGTGTGTGTGTGTGTGTGTGTGTCCATATCCCTTAAAACAAACATCTGCATGTGTGAGAAGTCACATAAAGGTGTATTGTGTTGCGTATGTTCAAAATAATCCATGTCTTTTGATTGGAATTAATATAGTAATAATATGGGGCTTCTTTTCTGTTCCCTTGTGTTCAAGTAATTCACAAATAGTTCAGAAACCTGCTAGCTTTATGAACTCTTCACCCTACCAGGATTTACTGAGTGAATCAAAGCAGATGCCAGCAGTAAGTTTTCAAAATAAATTTTGTCTTTCCCCCTTCTGCTCTTCCACCCTGAGGAAAACTCTGATACAGACTAAAATAAGCTACAGGGACCACTGCTAAAGAGTTTGCTTTCACCTCTGTAGATTAATTTGACATAATCACAATGATCAGCTGGTATTTTGAATTTATTTTTGCAACCTTAACTAGCTAAAATGTGGTAAATATAATTGTTGGTGTTCTTTTTGAGTACAAAAAGATTGGGTGCAAAGACTGTATTCTACTCATCTTCATCCTCGACTTATAGCACAAAGTCTAGCATATAACAGATACTCAATACATACCTAATGAATGAATAAATGGTTTGAAAATAATACCAATGATAAAACATAAATGTTTTCATGTAGCCTCTCAGTGTTGTGAAGAAACTCAGATGCAGGTCATAACTACCCATCTTTATGTAGAAGCTAGAAAGAAAGATATGAGCACAGTCAGAAGAAAAATGACCTTCTCTCTCAAACTTGACTTCGATCACTAAGAAAGTTGTTAAGAGCAAACCCTTTCTCAGGCTTACCAAAGCACAAGCCAGAAAGCCAGTTCTGAAAGAGTAGAAAACTATGTACAAAGTAGACAATGGCCTAAGCATGAAAAGAACATACAGTTTTTCGGTGGTACACAGGTAACGCACAGGACACAGAGCAGTCTTTGTTATTTTTTTTAACACAATAAATATCTCAAACATGACATATAGTCATATTCAAGTATGACTATGATTACAGAGTTCCCTCTGCAACCTTTCATCAGCCTATAAACTCAAGAGTAGAGTCTCATCAAAATAAGTCCAGCCCAGAAAAACCACATCTCAGCATATCTGTCAGAAAAGGATGCTAAGCTTAGGGTGTGAGCATGCTCTAGGAGATTTCAAAGTGTTTCCTCACTCTCACAACCAGTCCCTGGATTAAAAACAAAAATGTTTTCAATTGGCTTTATTGCCCTTTCACCCACCAAAGAGTATGTTCTATGAATTTCCTCAAGCAAATAGTGAATTCATTTAACAGGGGAAGACTCAAGCCCTTTTTATTAAAACAACAAATCAGTCACAAAATGAACTTCATGAAGAATGTTTTACAGGTAATGTGAGCAAATGCACAGTATGACAAATGAGTCAACAGGTATAATTCTCTACAAGGTCTATTTAGAAGGAAGAAAAGCTTCACCACACCGATTCCTCAACTGGTTTTGTAAATTGCTAGGTTTTTCACTAAAATTCATTTAATTACTAACTATATCTTCTGTCATCAATTTTGTTTCCCCTTCCCTGTTCCTTAATTAATGACTAAACGAGATTCTGAAGTGACTAATAGGTAATTTCACATGTTCTAAAAATGTACATTTGACCCAAATAGCAAAGTTCTATAGATGGCGCGCAATTTTTTTTCTTCAAATAATGCACAAAAATACTGAAAAAGTTTCAAAAACACAAACTACAAGTACAATAACATTAAGGTATTAAAATTATAAATACATTTAAATAAATTTAATAAAATTTTAAACTTGGTTTGTTTCAAATAACACCTTATAGTAAATGAAACTTTACATTCAAATGTATCATTTTATAAATTCCTCATTGGGAATTTTTTAATTATTATATTAAAAAGTTTCACAAGCTCATCAAACCCATACCGTGGATTTATGATTTGGAGGGGGAAAAAAATTGCAAAATCATTCCCCAAGATTCAGTTTTTTTTAAAAAAGCATTCTCAGTAAGCTTAGCGTTCTGTAATAGAAAAAAGAAAGGATATCATCCATGAAATTACAAAGAATTTTAGAGGACACACTTCCATCTACCTTTGTATGGAGGTATCATTTGTGGTTTGACACAGCATATTTCCAGTGTGACATTTGTGACATTTTCCCTGAGCCCCACCTTCCCACAAAGAAATAGGCCAGTTCATGCTGTAACTTTCCACAGAATGTTTCAGAATAACTTCTTAATAATTTGGAGGTTATAGCAGAGATGGGGAGCCAGCTAACATAGACAAAAGCCTACGGTCAAAATTAAACCTGATTTGAGTTATAAGGAAAAGTTGTTTTTGAGAAAACTTCCTCAAGGCAATCCTTGCCATCTGTAATTTTAGAGTAATAAATAGAAAAAAGCGAGCTAATGGAGTGAAATGTACTAAAAGATGATTGTCATCTGTCCTAGGTGAAAGCACTCCATTTACAACTGGTTAAAATTTATAATGCATTTGTTCCCGAAGGTTCTCAAGGAAAAAGTCACAAATCAGAATGTTTTGGCCATAGGTTTTACATCCAAATTTAATGCTGCTGACTGAGTGGTAATGGTAGTCAACTAATAATTGTATGGCTGTAGAGGTTTATTTTTTAGAAACAGGTTCTTACTATGTTTCCCAGACTGACCTTAAACTCCTGGACTCAAGTGATCCTCCCACCGTAGCCTCCTGAGTAGCGAGACTACAGGTGCACAACTACTGACAACAGAGATTCTAAGAAAATAATGAATTCCATAATTTACAGTCAAGTATTGCTTCATGATTATTTTGGGCCATTATCTGCTTTCTACTAGAAAAATGTGTTTCTCAAATTGTATTTCTCTCATAAATAACCCCTCTCTTCTCTACCTTCATACAAGTCCTTTCTGTGACTTTTTCCTATCCCAAGGAGTTAGGAATCCCCCAAGCCCTACCTCCTCCCCTGCCCAGCCAAACTTCTAGATGGCATCACCTACACTTGCTGTCTTTGTTTCCTCATCTCCCAGGTGGTTCTCAACCCACTGCCATCTGCCTTCTGGGACCAGCACAACAGCAACCATGTTCTCATTAATGGCAAATGTCACTACATGTCATGGACAACTGTCAGCCTTCATCTTCCTTGACCTCTAAACAATGACATAGCTGATGGCTCCCAGAGTTTCTGGACAGTGCATTCCATGGCTGTCAGTAGTGCATACAGAAAAAGCCTACACACTCTGAAGTCAGAAAACCTAGATTTAAATCAGCTATGCCACATATTGGCTGTGTGAGTTACTTAACCTACCTGGGGTTCACATATTTTTCCTCTGTAAAATTGGGGATCAGAATAGCACCAACCTCTGGAGAAGATTAAATTCATTCAATTTATGTAAATGCACATAAAACAGTATCTGGTACATAGTAAGTGTCATATATGTTTTAGCTTTTATCATTTGCATTACTATTTTCCTTCTCCTTTTCTGGTCATTCCTTCCTTATTGGTATTTGTCAAGGATTGTTCCTAGAATCGTCTTACCCCAAGCTCTTCCCCCCAGGATCCTTTGACTTAGTGATGAAACCTAAACATAATCTCCATCCCATACCTATTTCTTAAACTTTAAACACACAGATGCAACTGTCTGCTGGATGTCTCAAACTCAACATGGCCATAGCTGAATTCATCATCTTCTTTCCAAGCCTGTTCCTCCTCCAGTGTTCTCTTTTTCTAAAATTACAACCACCTCCCACACAGGCATCCAAACCAGAAAGCAAGAATCATGCCTAACTGTCATCCTCCTCATCTTCCAAATGCAAAAAAGTCCTGCAGATTCACCTCTCTCCTCATAATCCCTTGAGTGCCCCCCTTCTCTAACCACATTAATCCCATTCAGACCACCATCATGTCTCTCCTGAATCACTTTGCATCTTCACTGTCAGTATTATCCCTCTTTGAACATTTTCTACATGGCAAATAGAGCACTCTTCAAATATTCAAATCTGGTTGTGTCCCAACTCTTTGATTAAAACTCTCATGTGTCACAACAAATATGAACAATGAAGCTCTTCTTAATCTAATCTGGGCTTGCTACTCTTACCCCTCATTTAATATTTCTCTCCCTATTGCACAACTTGTAACTCTTCAAATCCCTGCCCCAGCTGGACCATCACATATGATGTTTCCTCAGCCTGGAACTTTCTTTCCTTCCACAAGCCTCCCCCTTTCATCTGACTATTCCTACACAACCATCTTTTCTCCAGATTTTCTCTGACACCTATACTATATTCAGTACTCTTGTCATATGCTCATAAAAAATACTGAAGTCCCTAGTTAATACTATTTCTTATGAAGGAAAATGTCTGTTTCCCTTATCAGAATATAATCCAACGAGGACAAGACCTTTCCTGAACTCAGTGCTTAGAATAATAGGCATTTGTGTGTGTGTTTGTGTGTGTGTGTGTGTGTGTGTGTGTGTGATTTGTATGTATTTATATATAAACCCATAGAAAATGAGGAATATCACCAGTGACAATGGGGAAAGTATAAGGAAAGAGGAAGAGACAAAGATAGCATCATTGCCCCTTAGAATTCACTGATGATATTCTCTGAGGACCTTAACTGTCAACACCTATCTCTACCCACCAATCTGCACCTACAATGTCATCTTCATAGCTTTAATGAAATGAAAGATAATCTACAAGATGGCTGAGATAATCCCAGACACGTTTTGATTTGGTCAACAAATATGAACAATTTGTGGTACATGCAACACTGTGGTAGAGAGTAACTCTATTCAAACTAAAAGACCAAACTGCCTTTGATGTAAAAGTACATGTCATTTATATGAAATATGTATAAGACATTGGTATATAAGCATTATGTGAAAAATGATTTCTAAAACTTAAAATTTGTCCATAATGATCTGGCCTTAGAGTTCCAGGTAATAAAAGACAACCAGAAATGTTGCTAAAGATAGAAATTACAGACTAAAAATATGGTTTTCTTCATGTTTTTGCTTTTTATCTTCTTGCTCTCTTTCTCTTCGACCCCCTTTTACTTCCTCCATCTCTTACTCTTTCTCTCTCTTTCTCTGCAATAGATAACACACTACATTATTTATATAATATCAGAAATATCCTTTTGAATTGGAAATTAGTCAAAGAAAATCAAACTAGAATCAAAATATTTTTAATAGAACAATAAAATTATAATTTGTGTTGAAATCAGTGTGAGATCAAATAATAAATGAATGAATAGTAAATGCCATATAGTAACCTTTAGAAAGCAACTGGACATTAAATTACTTCCATTAGTTAATGTCAAATAATTTCTAGGTAAGGGCAGAGTCAATTTTATGGAAGAGGGATAATACAAAAAGTCTTAAATTTTTTTAAGTTGGTAGTGTGTCTATTTTGGGAACGCTAAACCATTATGACTAACTCTAAAAGTTGGTCTTGGCATGAATATTTGAGACCTGATCTTAAGCAGAATGAAATGTTTTAACTTGAGCCTGGCAGTCCCACTTTTTCTTGTAAGTGATTCTTGAGAACATATTTGGAGGTTCTATCAAGTAATTAGAGCTAGCCACACACCCCTGAACATAGGATAACCTTATCCAGGAAGACTTCCACTTTTACCAAGTAACAGTTTCAGAGAGAATAAACATGGAATCATCAGGAAAGAGGCATCACAGCCTATAAGGCCATGTCATATAAGGTCCTTGCTCAACATCACTCCAGGGAAACATTTCTCGGTCATCCTATCTAAAATTGTATCCTCCACCATAATCCCTATTCCATTGACCTGCTTAATATTTTCCTTGACCAATTCTATCATCTAATATGGAAAATATTGTATTTATTTATTCCACTTGTTGTCTGTCTCCTACCAGAACATAAGCTCCGTGAAGTCAGGAATGAATATTCATCACGGTATTCCCATGACTAGAATAGAAACTGGCTCATAGTAGATATTCAGTAAATATTTACAGAATGAATAAATGAAATAAAATAAAATCTACTCTTAAAATCAATATGGTAACTGATGGCGCATCCAAATTACCTTTACTTCCACATAGTTCAGTTTCATGTAGCTAGAGGTCTTGCCATAGGTTATCTTAGAAATAATTTTCTGCACTAATGAGGAGTAGTAGTCACCTTAATCACCCAAGAAGTACTAATCACATATGAGTCACTTCAGGCGAACTCTCAGAAATTGTTCAAGGTCTCTACTCACATTTAATGAGTGGATGGAAGTCCAGAAAAAAAGTGTATAATAATCTCTTTGTGTAACTTCTTCACACCAGAAATAGATTGGGGAAATAGAAATTGGTGAGAATCCCAGGACCTCAAAATGGCAGACATCTGCACCCACCATGGCCATGAAATCTAGAACAAGCTTGCAACTAGGAGGAGAAACTGTGACCAATAGTCATTGAATCAGAGCCTGGATCAAGAGCCAGAATAAAGAACCCAATTGATCTGCCATTGCCATTCACACACAATAAAAGAAAATGCTGCTCTCTAATTGCTGCTGGGAATAGGCTAAGGCCAACTGAGTATCACCCAGAATTCTCTACCTGACAATCAAAACCCCACTAATTGGCCCAAAAAGATGTCAAATATTCCAATGCTATCATTCTTATCATATATGCTTTTCCATATCTATATGCCTTTCTCCAACTGTCCAATTGCTCAAATTCCAAATTTCTCCAGTCCAATCCATACACTTTCCTTTAAGATATAATGCAAAACCCCCTCTTCTCTGCCTTCCTTGACTAATCTAACTCCATACTGCCCTTCTTCTCAGATCTCCTATGGAGATTGTAAAAATAGCTCAGATCCACAGAGAATCTGAGAATCTGCAGAGCACATTCACTATAAGGTCCCCAGTTCTCCTGCCCACCTTCTTTCTATGTACTGACCAAAAATCACAGAGCACCTTGACCGCTCTGTGACCTGGCCAGATACAGGTTTTTTCTAGCAGGCTTGAATCCAAATGGAAGTCTTGAACATTCCTAGGCACTGATAAAGTCATCTATGTTGTTGCCCAAAACACTGAAAGAAACTGAGCCAAATTTCTTAAACCCTCCTATAAACTCATAACCTGACCCCATCGCTGCAGACAGACCTCAGTCGAATACCCTTTTTCCCTTGCAGTCCATCTCGAAGATTGCTCCAGCACCCTGTAAGAAAGTTCCCCTAATAAATGCTTCAGGTTGATCACCTATTGTTTGAGCCTTCTTTCTTTGGAATCTCAACTTGCCCTATCTTGGTTTGGGGCACCTTCTTGTGGGTACTTCCCTGCCAGGGTTTTTGGGGGTGATTCCAGCTGCAGGTTCAGCTTTCACATACATTGTGTCGGTCATATAAATAAACACCAGAGTATTATTTTATAAACCCATTTTTTCCCTTGTTCTTAGCCCTATACCCTTTCCACAGCTTGCTCTTCCCAGTCCTAGTAGGGGTCAGGCAGAAGAACACATGTTAATGAGGATGAAAATGAAATTCGTCTATCTTATTATTTTGAAAAGTACCTCTAGGGCATTTGTCATGGTAACAGCTGAATTATTCTTGTTATTTCAGTGATGAAACTACTTTGGTAATGATCCAAAACAAATCAATCTTTTTCAAAGTTTTAGTGTTATAATAACCATAACAAAATTTAATTTCCTGCTCTAGCCAGACACTGTGTTAAAATATTTCACATACAATTCTCTCAAAAACTATGAGTTATGTACTACATACCCATTTTACAGGTAAGAAAACTAAGTCTTAAAAGTGTTTACTAATTTACCCAACATATGCAGATTGAAGATTTGTTTATTTTTTGGGTTTTGTTCTTGTTTTTAGTCAGGGTCTCACTCTGTCTCCCAGGCTGGAGTGCGGTGGCACGATCACAGTTCACTGCAACCTTGACTACCTGGGCTCAAGCAATTCTCCCACCTTGCTTCCCAAACTGCTGGGATTACAGACATGAGCCACCTCTCCAGGCCAAATGGAGAATTTGAAACTGCAGGACCTGAAAGTCCAAACACTTAGGCACCACACTCTGAGGTCAGGTACTATTCTGTGACCCAGAGTGTGACAGCAGGGCCGCAGTACAGCACAAAGTCCTCCAAAATAACATAGGGACATTCAGGACATAAAGCATAAATGTGTACGATTGTCCTGGACCTCAGGAAGAGCTGTGTGGTGATAAGGGGAGCAGCAGGAAATGGAAGAGGCTGAGGCCACATAAGACAGGAAGTACTCGAGTAAGCCATGTTCTCACTCCATCCCCAGGACAGTAAGATCTTCTCTTGAGCGGAAAAAGGACCAAAGGTGGCACTTCCACCCTCATCAGAGGCCTGTGGTGTTCCTTTTAAGGCATTGCCTCATTTTCTTTTCTTTTTTAGTGCTATCTTCATTTCAACCAAATTTATCTGACCGTATGAATGGATTTAGGGTTTTAAAAAGGGCAGGCCACAGTGAAAGCCTCAGTCACTAGCCTAATTTCCTTCTCCAGACATAACATTCAACTTTATTTATTTTCATAAATAAAGAGGCAGTGGAACATGGTGGGTAAACACGCAGACTCCCTTCCATTAGCCATTCACTGTGGGACCTTGGCTGTGTTACTTAACATTTTTGTGCTTCAATTTACTCATCTGTGCAACAAGAATAGCGATGGCACTTACCTCATTGGGAGGTATTGTGAGGAATAAATTAGGTAACATAGATAACATATGTAACATACTTGAGATATTGTCCTGCCCAAAATAAATTCCCCAAAAGTATCTGCTATTACAATTACTACATAATGTATGTATCATAAGGATTACAAAAATGATAGATAATATTCATGAGCAATTATGCTAAATGTTTTCCACTTATTCCTCATTTAAACACTGTGAAGTAGATACTATTACTATACCAATTTTACATGAAACAGAGACACGAGAAATAACAAAAGAGTTCAAAATTACCCGGGTAGCCAGTAATAATGTTAGGACTCAAGCCTTATGGTCTAACTCCAGAACCAAGCACTTTTCCAACATGCTATTTCAAGTGGGTAATGCTACCTACTAACAGATATTGAGATTTTGCTCCATGTGAGACATTGTTCTAATAAATTTACATCTCTTCCCTGAGTTAATTCTCACAGCCACCTTATGAGGCAAATGCTTTTATTGTTCCCATTTTTCAAACAAGGAAACTGAGGAACCAGGCATTAGATGATTTGGTCAAGATCACACAACTAGCATGGGCTAAGGTTCATGTGCCCCATACTCTACAGTAAATGAAGCAGAGATGCTAAATTTTAATCTTTGTGATCTAATATCAAATAGAGAATAACAATCTTCAAGAAGGAAACTCCCTCCTGGTATGTTCTTCTAAACAATTTCTAAGCAAGCATGATTAAAAGAAAGACTTCGTACTAGAAAAGAAGGAGCTGATTAAATGCTAATATATTCTGACTTGCCTTACTACTCAATCATTTTCCCGCCTCTACTAAGAGATATTTTCAGTAGTCATTTTCAATCTGTCCTATACAATTTGAATAGAATATAATTTACTATTAGCAAAGATGGATCAACTCTTCCAGGAAGCAAGACCATTGCCTTCATTTGGCTCCTGACCCAGAGACGTTAGAGACAATAAAGGGAGAGATGGTAGCTGAATATTCATTGTCTGCAACTATGGCAAAGAATAAAATCTACCAGTAATATATTCGGCCAAAACCCACAGGAATTTACAGGCATCACTTATCAACACTAATGAATGCAATCAATAGGGTACTGAATGGGATCACACACGAGCCCAACAGACTCCTGAAGTCACTGTGCAAATTGGAAAAATGGGCTTTGGTTTGGTGAGCAGAACACAGGCTTGGTTGTAACCCAACCACTGCCTGAGCCTCAGTGCTCCATAATGAGGACTTGGTGTGTATGCCAAACAGATCTTAATGGATCTGAGATAATGTGGGTAGGGACTTTGAGAAGCCTAGAAAGGGGTGATCAATAGCTAGGGCAGACATATACTGTTAAAGATCCTGAGAACAGAATAAGTTCATGGGTCACAAAGGAAGATGGCAAGCAAGTGTTCTCTATGGGACAATTGTGTGGAAGGATACAATGCGTCATGGAAAATAATACTTGTCAATGGTTAGGACCAAGTTGTTGGATCCTTGTATTTACAGCAGAATTAAGGACTTGACTTGCTGGGGCAAAAGAAAGTCCACTAGGAATATAGAAAGGGACAATGAATATAATTTAAGATTTCCATGGATTCTTCAAAATGTTATTCTCAGTAATGAAAAGGTTGATAATCAATTGTGTGGTCACTAATTAATCACTGGCAGATAAATAATTAACAAGATATAGAAACTAATTAGGAGAGAAGACATGTTGATGATAATAGTCACAAAAAATGGGTAAGAAAAAAACTGGCAGTTACTGAACACCTTATGCTGTATGCTCTACATTCATACCTTCGAAATTGCCTTATATCATCATTACCATTACTGGAACCATTTTACAGATGAGGAAACTGAAGCTTAAGAGGTTATGGAACTTAGCCAGGATCTCATACAAAGAAAGAAAACTTGGATTTAAGCCTAGGCAGTCTAACTCCAGAGTTTACACACTTGACCACTGTAGGATATGGGTGTGGGTTAAATTAATGGAAATAGCTAAATTGAGGACACAGGAACAGGTAACTAGATGCATTAAATGCTGTCCCACCTTCATTTGCATGGGGGAACATCAGACTAATGACAATCCCAATAGTGATGGAATGCTTGATGAGAACACAGTGCTGGAAAGAATATGATAAAATAATATCCAAACAACCTTAAAACTATGTCTCTCCTAACCAGGAAAATGGTATAAATAAGGAAGGTTCATAACAAACAAAATGGAATGGACTTCCATGTCTGGCTTCTCCTTTCCTCTTTGGAATTGACAGAACAAGTTTGCTGTGTAGGCATTTTGTGGTAATGACTTTACTATTATTAACAATGACAATAGTTCCCGGCGGTATTTCATATTTACACAGCAGCCTTCAACACAAGAGCAAAAGCACCTGGCAAACATTCTCATTTTTATTATTGATGGGTTAGATTAATAAAGCGCCTTTCTGTCAAAAAGCTCATTAATCCTTACACAGACTCCTGTGACACAAGTAGGCAAGCAATCCATTTCTATATTTTACATATGGAGAAAACAAAGCCCCAGGACCTGCACATAATTGTTTAGCAAGATTGTGACTGGGTCTAGAATGAAATAAGAAGGAACCTAGGGCTTTCCTGCCCTTGAGTGAAGCCCTATCTCATTCACAGCTTCTTATTACAAATTATCTGAAACGTGGAGGTCTTCCTTGTGACCTGGATCCCCCACATAGATTTTCACTGCTTCTTCTTCAAATTGGATTCTCACTTCCCCCTGCTTCTACATAGCCCTGCGCCTATTACCTCTTCTCTTCACCTCCAACATGAATGCTGGAACTGGTTTCTTAAACCTGCACAGAAAACAGCAGAGGCTCTGCACTGCCTATAGAAACAGACTCAAATCTCTTCACAGGTCATTCGAGGCCTCCCTCTGTCTGACCTCGTCTGTTTTCCCAACCATGCCTCTGCCTCCTTCTCCTCTACACATAGATCACATGAGCTTACATTTCTGAACTCTAAACCCCTTCTCTTTGCTTATTCTGTTTTCTCCTACAGAAACTTCCTTTCCAATTCCGACATTGACTACCAAAAATATGCTCACAGTTCTCCTCCAGAGCTGCCTTCTTCATGAATCACCCCTGACATCAAGGCTGAAAAGGACTGCCCCTGGGCAACCCCCTGAGGTCCCCTCCCACTATGGGAGCTTTTCTGTCCTCTCAATCACTACTGCTTTCAAAAAAAAAAAAAGGACTGTCCCCTTCAGTACCCGCAATACGTTTAACTTCTGTTTGTACCACTCAGCACACTCTACCTAGGACTATAGTGGTTGACTGACTGATTGATTGATTGATTGGAGTCAAGTTCTCACTCTGTCACCTAGGCTGGAATGTAGTGGCAAGTCATGGCTCACTGCAGCCTCATCCTCCTGGTCTCAAGGAATCCTCTTACCTCAGCCTCCCAAACAGCTAGGACTACAGGTGTGTGCCACCATGCCCAGCTAATTTTTTTTGTTTTGTTTTTTTGTAGAGACAAGGTCTCACTATATTCCCCAGGGGGGGTCTTGAAATCCTGGTCTCAAGCAATCCCCTCACCTTGGCCTTCCAAAGTGCTAGGATTACAGGCCTGAGCCACCACACCCAACCTATAGTGATTTATGAAAGCACACCAGTCTTTTTTTATCTTCTAAACATGTGGGGTACAACTCAGGATTAGGTATACAAGTGGTCATCATACAGGTGAAGTTTGGGCCTCCCTTTAGTCCTTCCTTTTCCTGGTTTGAGATCAGGTATCCTTATTGATGTTGTGTTCCACCCCATCCCCCCTACCCCAGTAGTGTCCCGTAACTGCCAATACCTTTCTTATAGTATTATGGTAAATGTTCAGGGTCTGCTTATGAGGAAAGACACCTGTCTTATTAGAATGTTCTGTCATTGAGATTCACAGAGTCAGGTCCTGTGTCAAGTTCTGAGACATGTCATGTGTGATAAGAAGAAGCAGATCCCTGCCTTTGAGAGGCTTACAATCTGGCAGCCTTTCTCATCTTGAATTCCTCATCTAAAAGGCAATCACACTATTTTTTCAATTTTCCCAAGGGTGGTACACAACAGTACCATTCTAGTGCATAAAAGAGATGTTAATTCATTACCTGCAACAGAAACTTTTTAGAAATGGTTCTCAAAGTATAGTACACAGGCCTCTGAGGATCTCCAAGACCCTTCCTGGGGCCCCCTAAATTAGTCCAAATAATATGAAGACATGGTTCACCAATGTCACTCTCCTTCTTTCACAAGTATACAGCAGAGTCTTCCAGAGGCAACATGATGTGTGATATAACAAAAGACTGAAGAAATAAGTAGATGGAAAATTCAGTTATCTTTCATTAAATGAGTGATTTAAAAGAGTTGCAAAAACGTAAAACCATGCCACTTTGTCACCAATATTTCTATTTCATAAAAAGTAGCTCTCATAAAAAGATAACATTATTTATGTTAATATGTAATGGGCTTACAACTGTTCATTTTTAAATAAATTACATAAATATTTTAAAATTTATATTTTAATTTTTTTTTTTTTTTGATTTGGAGTCTTACTCGGTCACCCAGACTGGAGTGCAGTGGCCACTTCCGGCCACCGCAGCCTCGCCTGCTGGGCTCCAGCGATCCTTCCACCTCAGCCTTCCGAGTAGCTGGAATTACAGGCATGCGCTACCACGCCCGGCTGATTTTTTTTTTTTTTTATTGTAGAGATGAGGTCTCGCTACCCAGGCGGGTCTCAAACCCGCGGGCTCAGGCAATCCACTCACCTCAGCCTCCCAAAGGCGCAGGATTACAGGCTGAGCCACCAAGCCCGGCTTATATTTTAATTTCTACTATGGTAAATATCAGCGGCTGTAACAAAAACTCTTTAGGTTTCTAAATTAATTTTCAAGAATGTAAAGGGATCAGGAGACAAGAAAGTTTGAGAATTGCTGCCTCAGAGACCCATTTCAGAATGCCTGAGAAGATGCTGAGTAGTTTAAAATTTCACTATTCCCTGAAACACCTAGCACAGACTGTGCAGCCAACAAATACTTGTGGGAGGAAAGGAAGAAAGGAGGGAGGGAGAGAGGGAGGGAGGATGAAACTGTGACTAAGATTCCTCCAAGACTCTACCACAATAATTTACCCATTAAAAACATCTGTTAACCTTCATGTAAATGTGTTGTATTGATATCATATCTAAGGTGACCAAGATGCTAAATAGTTTCACCAGGCATGCTGAAAAATCCCAGTACATCTTAGAAATCATGATTTCTATAGGCAGATTTTAAAAGATTCCTCTTGTACATACCCAGAGGAACTTAAATCACTCTACAAAAAAGATACCTGCACACACATGTTTATTGCAGCACTATTCACAATAACAAAAACATGGAACCAACCATGCTGCCCATCAAAACTAGACTGAATTTAAAAAATGTGGTACATATACATGATGGAATATTAAGCAGCCATAAAGAAGAACAAAATTCTGGACTTTACAGCAACTTGGATGAATTTAGAGTCTATAATACTCAGTGATTTATCACAGAAACAGAGAACGAAGTACCATATGATCTCATTCATAAGCAGATCCTGAACATTTACCATAATACTATAAGAAAGGGATTGGCAGTAGCCAGAAAATCCCAGGGGATGGGGGGCACATAACTTTAATAAGGATACCTGATCTCAAACCAGGCAAAGTGGTGACCAAAGGGAGACCCAAGCTTTACCTATACCTTTACTTGTATACCTAATCCTGAATTGTAACCCACATCTTGAAAAGAAAATAAATTTTAAAAAAGAAAAAAAAAATTCCTTTTGTAAGTAAATCAATGAACAAACTTTTGTAGACATTAGTCCTTCAATTTTAAAGACAATTTTAAGATAAAGAAAAATCTTAAGGTAAAGAAATTTGGTAAATGGATATGATCAGTTTGATTTGCCATGATAAACTATTTACCTGATGAACAATAAACTCTCATTAAAAGTGACTTCCTATAACAATCTTATCTCTAGATTGAGAGTAAATGAGAATGGACAGAATTAAGCTAAAGAAAACAAAAGGGTGGAAGCACAGCTGAGCAATGGCAAGCCCACCTCTAAGAGCACTGAGCCCTCTCCTTCCCTGTAGCTGTCCTTTATACCACTTTTCATCTCACAGAGTGCTTCACCAGCCAAAGCTACCCTCACCAAGGTATCCCACTTGGGCCTGACCTCCTAGGTATCATCTCATGCTTTAATCCAATCTGTGCGATTTAATCCACACAATTTTACAATTAAAAAGAAATTTAGACATCATCTATTACAACTCTCTCATACTCAGTTGAAGCTCAATTAGGCTAAGGTTTGCCCAAGGGAATATTAATCCATGACAGAGTTCAGATGAAAATTTAGCATCCAAGTCGCTTCCTTTTCCAAGATGATATAGTTACAATTTCAAAATACTCCGCTAACCCCCAACAAAGCACACTGCTCCTGGCCATTCTTGATTCCCCCTCCCCCCATATAAAAACTTCTCCTACATATTCCATTTCTTCAGTGTCCTGCTGTTTTAATGCATGATAGATGTTTATCCAAGTGTGGTTATAATCGATGACCCAAAATCCATTATGACCAATTGACACCTTTATTCAGGTTAGTTTATCAGGTCAGCAAGCCAATCAATTTGCCTCATAACATTTCTATTTTATTAGGAACAGCTTAAGCCTTTAATCAAAAGAGTAAATGGAAATTTCACACACTACATCAGGTTCAGAAGCAGAGATAGTGAGAATCAGAATGCGTTTTGGGTTCCTTAAATTATAACACAGAGTCAGACATCTATATACATGAACAAAACTAGAATAATTTCAATACATGAGACCTTAGTGCTTGTGAAGCTCTATACAATTAACTTGTACCTGGAAGGAACACAAATTAACAATTAACAACCTAACAAGCCATCTAAAGAAGCTGGAAAAGCAAGACCACAAAAGAACCCAGATCACCAAAATAAAAGCCCAAATCCAGGACATAGAAGAAAAAAAGATAACACAAAAAATCAATGAAACAAAAAGCTGGTTCTCTGAAAGGATAAACAAGATCGATGGTCCCCTAGCTAGACTGACCTAGAAAAAATGAGAAAAAAATCAAATAAGCACAATCAGAAACACAAAAGATGAAGTTACATCTGACCCTGAAGAAATACAAAGATCATTAGAGACTACTACGTACACTTGTATGGAAACAAACTTGAAAACCTTAAGGAAATGGAGGACTTTCTGACATCACACAACCTACCTAGAGTGGAACAAGAAGAAATTGAGACCCTAAATAGACGAAAAACAATCAAGGAAATCAACTACGTAATAAGAAAACTTCCCACAAAAAAAAAGCCCTGGTCCAGATGGCTTTCCAGCAGAATTCTACAAGACATTTAAGGAGGAGCTGATACCAATCCTACTGAAGGTATTCCAGGCGATTGAAAAAGATGGAACTCTCCCCAAATCATTTTACGAAGCCAACATCACATTGATACCCAAGCCTGGTAAAGATCCAACAAAGAAAGAGAACTACAGGCCAATATCTTTGATGAACATGGATGCTAAAATTCTCAAAAAGATCCTAGCAAATCAAATTCAGCAACACATCTCAAAAATCATCCATTATGACCAAGTAGGCTTCATTCCTGGGATGCAAGGCTGGTTCAACATTCGTAAAACCATAAATGTAATTAAATACATCAATAGATGTCAAAACAAAAACCACATGATTATATCATTAGATGCAGAAAAAGCTTATGATAAAATCCAGCACCCTTTCTTGATAAAAACCCTTGAACATCTAGGCATACAGGGAACATACCTCAATATAGTAAAAGCCATCTATGACAAACCCACAGCCAGCATACTCCTGAATGGACAAAAATTAGAACCATTTCCCCTGAAAACTGGAACAAGACAAGGATGCCCACTCTTACCTCTCCTATTCAACATAGTATTTGAAGTCCTGGCTCAAGTAATCAGAGACGAGAAGGCAATCAGGGGTATCCAAATAGGAAAAGAGGAAGTCAAGTTATCTCTCTTTGCAGATGATATGATTGTGTACCTTGAAAACCCAAAAGAATCTGTCAAAAACCTCCTTGCACTGACAAAGGCCTTTGGTAAAGTCTCAGGATACAAAATAAATGTACAAAAGACAATCGCATTTCTCTACACCAATAATAAACAAACAGAAAGCCAAATAAAAAACACAATTCCATTCACAATAGCCACAAAAAAAATGAAATACCTTGGCATCTTCCTAATCAGAGACGTGAAAGACCTTTACAATGAAAATTACAAAGCACTGCTCAAAGAAATCAAAGATGACACAAACAAGTGGAAAAATATCCCATGCTCAGGGATTGGAAGAATCAACATTGTGAAGATGTCCATCTTACCTAAGGCAATCTACAAATTCAATGCAATACCCATCAAATTACCAGCAACATTCTTCTCAGACCTAGAAAAGACCACACAGGAATTCATATGGAAACACAAATGTTCAAGAATAGCCAGAACAATCCTCAGCAAAAAAAGCAAAGCAGGTGGTATCACATTACCAGACTTCAAACTTTACTATAAAGCTACAATCATCAAAACAGCTTGGTATTGGTATAGGAACAAGCATATAGATCAATGGAATAGAATTGAGATTCCAGAAGCAAAACCTCAATTTCTCAACCAACTCATCTTCTACAAGGCCTCCACCACCTACCACTGGGGAGAGGAGAACCTATTCAGTATATGGTGCTGGGAAAAATGGCTGACCACATGCAAAAGATTGAAACAGGACCCCTATCTATCCCCATGCACAAAGGTTAACTCCAAATGGATCAGAGACCTAAATGTAAAACCTCAAACCATAAGAACCTTAGAAAATGAAGGAAATACCCTCATGGAAATCGGAACTGCCCTCCAATTCCTGAACAAAACCCGAAACCTACAGGTCATAAGAGAGAAGATAGACAAGTGGGACCTTATTAAACTGACAAGCTTCTGCAAGGCCAAAGAAACCATCAAGAGAGCAGGGAGACAACATACAGACTGGGAAAAAATATTTGCCAACACCAGGTCTGACAAAGGCCTAACATCCTGGATCTACAAGGAACTAAAACATGCTGAAAAGAAAAAAACAAACAACCCCATTATCAAATGGGCAAAAGATATGAACAGACACTTCACAAAAGAGGACATCTGACAGCCAACAAACACATGAAGAAATGTTCAACCTCACTAATCATCAGGGAGATGCAAATCAAAACCACACTGAGATACCACCTAACTCCAGTCAAAATGGCAATTATCAACAACTCAAAAAATAACAGCTGCTGGAGAGGGTGTGGTGAAAAGGGAACACTTCTACACTGTTGGTGGGAGTGTAAACTAGTGCAACCTCTGTGGAAAGCAGTGTGGCGATTCCTAAAAGCTCTAAATATCAACCTCCCATATGACCCTGCAATCCCCCTACTGGGAATATATCCTGAAGAACTCAAAT